>NW_023417148.1:22670-24017 GCF_002922805.2 Oryzias melastigma | reverse complement strand
AGAGACAATTTTTCACAGAAGAAAATCTTAAGATATGCTCTGTTTGATAATGATATGAAAATGATGTTGGTGGAATGCATTGTGGGAGAAAATTTCAATTTAAACCACAAAAATTACAGAAAACTGTTTTCAGATAACATAAACAAACTGGACACAAAATAAGTTCAATCAATCATTTATTTGACAGATTTTACAAAAAATTGTTTCATCGCAAATTTCCTAAAACTAAACAATGACAAGCCTGAACTTCCCCTAATAGGCACTAAAACCACTTTGAAAACTTCCTTTCCCCTCCCCTCAAGTGAAATGGTAAACAATGTTTTATGTTTAAAGCAATTTTCTAGACTTTTGTAAACCCAGAAAACAGTTCAAATATTGTCAGGCACCATCATGAACCAAACAACTGAGTTGTAAAAGTTTTTAGGTTTTAATTTTTATAAAATGTAATGTAATTCCATTAAGTTTTACTAGAATTAGTTTGTGTTTGGGTTCAGGTTAGGGTAGAANNNAGATCCATGAATGTCTTTGTTTTCCTCATCTGGTATCTGGATCAGAACTGTACGGCTGGATAGAAATGATATTGCTCGCCATTTTTGTTGCACGGGTTGAGGTTATGAGAGGCTGTAAGCTACAGAAGAGAGTGTAAACATGACGCATGAAATACATGAAACAATTGTTCTGCTTCTTTTTAATCGTTAAACATTTTGATTAATTTTTTACATCATATTTACTTTTTCTTTTGATTTGCAGACTGTTTGCATTCTGAGCCTATGAAGAAAAACTTTTTCCTTTTGAGAATTCATTTTTGTACTTTGGCGTTCCAAGGCAGGATTTATTTTTATTGGATGTATGCTTTTGATTCACAACAATTTGAATAAAGAAATACTCAAAAGTTTCGGGCGGGTCCTTTGATGCAGAACAACCCACCCCATTGCTAAAACCTTCCTGTCATAGCTTCTGTGTCAGCTTTCTTCTCAGTCCACTGATTCTAAACACTCTTGGTGCTCGGATGACTTTCTTGGCCCTTCAGTGACGACTGTTCTGGGGTTGAACCAGCAGGATGGTTGATTAGGATCTCCTCTGATGAGCCTGGGGGCATGTGGAGATAACTACTCTAGTTTGTTTAAAGTGCTGCTGATGAGTTCTGTCGCTGTGGCAGCACTGCTGTTTGGATTAATATAGACCAGGATGAGTAAGAGTTAGGGAAATTTCCTGGGGAGGAAGAGCGGGCAAAGAGAAACATTCACAACATTCCAACCGCAGTGGAGCTCCAGCATGATTTGACGAAATCATACGATCACAATATTGCTTGGTGGCTGCTCCCATTCTCTTAGTAAAGTCAGAGTA
>NW_023417148.1:15009-15699 GCF_002922805.2 Oryzias melastigma | reverse complement strand
TTAAAGTTCAGATATTTGAACCAGTGCGGCGAATAATTGGTGCACTGCGCCGCCAATTGATGCTCAAATTGCACAGCAGGACCTCTGATTGTGTCTGTCAATTGACTTCGTATTGAAATACCATATGAATCATGTTCGGTGTGAATGAAGTTTATTTCATTCTCCTCATGTTTTTTCTTTCTTAGTGTAGAGGTTAATCTTTCGGTCTCGTTGTTTGGTTCTTCTTGTTCTGTTTCTTTAACCTCTTCAAAGGAAGGACAAAGACAAAGTTCTGTATTACGCGTATGGACATAGTAGCCGCACACGGTAAAACGACCGTGTCGCTCCGTCGTCGTCCATCCTAAAACTTTATTGACACATTGGACACAATGTACAAAACAAAACTTCTTCTACACATAAAATGGACACTGAACAACAGAGTTACGCCCTCTGGCGGTCAAATCAATTCAAATAATA
Source organism: Oryzias melastigma (assembly GCF_002922805.2). Lineage (NCBI taxonomy): Eukaryota > Metazoa > Chordata > Actinopteri > Beloniformes > Adrianichthyidae > Oryzias > Oryzias melastigma. Next base: position 15,243 of record NW_023417148.1, on the reverse strand, counting down.
ATCCATATTCCAGATGTCACAAAAACAAAATACATAAAATAATCAAAACAAAAACATAATTCTAATGTAAATTAAATCTCAGTAAATGGCACTTACACTTAGATTGACAAAGATTGAAGCAGCAATTCCTGTCTACTTGGTGTACAATGATACACATTGAGCTAAAAGACTCATGAATATGAAAGCACTCCAAAAATCCTCAATGCACATGAAAACAGGATGAATAGATATTAA
>NW_023417148.1:12695-13558 GCF_002922805.2 Oryzias melastigma | reverse complement strand
TCATTTGCTTTCATTCCCCTGGAAGCATGGTCAGCAGGATTTAACCCCGAGTTAACATACTTCCACTGATCAGGATTGGTATGTCCTCTGATAAGAGAGACGCGATTTGCAGCAAAGGTCTTGAACCTGACACATTCATTAGCAATGTAACACAAAACAGTTGTGCTGTCAGACCAAAACGTGGACTCTTTCAGTTGCATTTTGAACTCGTTTTGCATTAGTTTGTCCATTTTTACAGCTACAGCAGCCGCTGTTAGCTCTAACCTTGGAATGGTGGTTTGTTTTACAGGTGACACTCTTGATTTGCCCTTTACAAATGAACAATGTGCTTTCCCCTTTTCATTTGTGACACAGAGGTATGTGACTACCCCGTATCCTTTATCACTTGCATCTGCGAAATGATGCAGTTGTGCAGATGTAACAGCACCAAAACCAACTGGCTTAAAACATCTGTCTATTGGGAATCCTTGTATCTTCACAAAGTCTGAGAACCACGCATTCAACCTTTGAGACAGATCTGCAGGAATGTTTGCATCCCATGAAAGTTTTCTCTCTGCACAATTCCTGCAAGATGACTTTTGCTGGAAGTATGACAGGAGACAAGAACCCTGAATCAAATAAAATCAAACTTTATTTATAAAAGCGCCTTTCGTACTCAGAGTAACTCAAAGCGCTTTACATTTAAAAACAAAACATACACGGTAAAAGCCCAACCCACCCTTCACACACACACACACACACCCTCCCCGTAACACATACACCCATGACCCCACACACGATGAATACTTAAATAAATAAATAAATAAAAAACAAACTTGTAAAATAAACTTAAGGCTTGGCTCTGCTATGAGGAAACAGTATTG
>NW_023417148.1:11177-11699 GCF_002922805.2 Oryzias melastigma | reverse complement strand
TTGATGGTACATTGCTTCTATGTCTGACATCAGAGCAATGTGATCCTGTCTAAAACGAGTTAACACTCCAACAAGTGTGTTCGTTAAATCAGGACCTTGTAAAAGTTCTCCGTTCAGGGATTTACCCCTAAATGAAGCCCCACAATCGAAAACGACACCTATCTTCTGTTTCCTTGGGTGATACACACCATGGTGTGGTATGTACCAAACCTTTCCATCGTAACGATCTAGTTGTTCTTCGGGCACAGGTTCTGCATAACCTTCAGAGATTATGTTCGACATAAACGTTTTGTACTCTTCATGAAAGTCTTTGCTTTTAAGCATTTTCCTTTTAATGCTTTCTGTTCGCTGCAAAACCAATGCGCGGTTGTTTGGTAATGTGACAGACTCATTCCTGAGAGGAAGAGCAATGCTGTAATGCCCATTTACCTTTTTAACACCATCTCTGACACAGTTCATGAACTGTACGTCTTCTCCTGACATTTCCTGACGCTCTTCACAGACCTTTTCTGGAAAATCATG
>NW_023417148.1:0-1963 GCF_002922805.2 Oryzias melastigma | reverse complement strand
ACGGATAAAACAAACAAAGCACACACTCGACCAGGGGTCGTAACACCCCTCCCCTTAAGCTGCAAACCTTTACATTTAAAGGTTTGTAAGCAAACCAACCAAAAAATTTTAATTAAGTGTGTGACTTGCGTAACTCACATGCCTCTGGACAGGTCATCATCTAACAGGCTCCCCTGTTCCAACAGAGCTCACCGCCTTTTGGCGGGGGCTGCGATACCTGCGCTGAAACTCGGACTTCCTACCAGCGAACATGTCCCTAACGTGCTCTTCACCTTGCGAGCTTGCCACGCTCTTTTTAGAAAGGGCATTGGCACAACAAAGACATTTACAGTTTTGACGGAAAAAGACGCGCGTTCTTTTCCGCCTATTCTCCGGAGGTGTCGGGAACCTTTCCTCTAAGGCCCGGAGGGGATCAGCTGGACTGATCTCTAGTGACTCTTGCGCGGAGCCACACGCAGCAAAACCACCGGATAAACGTGTGCGTAAAGATGGGTTACGTCTTTGGGCAGCGCGTAACTGTGCGCGTCCGGAGAGCGCGGACGGCCCGGGGCGTTCCAAAAAAAACTTGTGATCCTTTACCATCTTCACCTGCGATGGAGAGGATCCGTCAAGTTCTGTGCGTGAATTTGAACAAAAATCAGTGCCGTCAGTCAAATTAACATGTGCGTAATTCAGAGTCTGGGCGTGCGTAAAGGCGCATGCTGGGTACAGCTTGCGTCTGGAAGTACAGAGCTGATTGTTGCGTTTACGCTGCTCTAAGGTGGGTTTTGGCAACACTCCAGGATGTGGTACTTTACCGCCAGCCACATCATTCCCCAGCAGCACAGCCACGCCTTTTACGGGCAGCCCTGGACAGACTGCCATGGGGAACACGCCAGACACCAAGTCGGACCTCAGGTGCACGCGATGCACAGGGAGAGACGTGTTCTCCACACCAATCCCACGCAATACAGTGCTGTAACCAGAAGAAGAATGTTCAGAAAATTTTAGTGAATTAGCCAGGATTACCGTTTGTGCCCCTCCCGTGTCCCTCAGAATGCGCACAGAGCGCTCGTCCGCGCGCTTGCCACTCAGGGAGACGAGACCTTGAAAGATAAAAGGTTTGAAACAGGGGTCTGGTTTCTTACCTTTACCGGTTCTAAGGATCACGCCGATCCCTTTTGGACTGGACGGGCTCTGTTGGGCAGGTTCTGGCTGACTTTTTAGGAGGTTGCAGTTAGCGATGACATGTCCAGGCTTCTGACAGTAAAAACATTCACGTGTTTCTCTGGATATGTTTGATTTATGGTGAGTTGGCTGAGGTAAAGCTGCAACTCTCAGGTGGTCATTGGGCACAGGGAAGGATGTTTTATGCGTCAACGTGTATTCATCTGCCAGCACCGCTGCTGACGTCACAGTGTTCACTTTTTGCTCATTCAGATACACAACAAGACGTTCAGGCAAACTTCTTTTAAACTCCTCCAACAATATTAATTCACGCAGCGAAGACAAATCATCAACTTTGTATGCTGCACACCACTTATCAAAAAGAATGCTCTTTTCACGAGAAAACTCCACATGAGTTTGAGTCGGACTTTTTCTCTGCTGTCTGAACCTTTGGCGATAGGCTTCAGGCACGAGCTCATATGCCTGTAAAACAGCCGTTTTAACCATATCATAATTTAGTGAGTCCTCAAGAGGGAGCGCCGCTACGACCTCTTGGGCTTTTCCACTCATTTTGCATTGGAGTAGCAAAGGCCAAACCTCACGGGGCCACTTCAGAGTACCTGCAATGCGCTCGAATGATGCGAAGTACGAATCCACTTCTGATTCCCGAAAAGCGGGCACAAGACAAATCAATTTAGTGATATCAAATGAACCGGTGGGTAGACTGGATGGAAAAGCGGTGGTGCCGTCATCGGGGGGTGCAGGGATGCAAGCTTTTGCCTCCAGCTCCAGCTGTCGGATCCTGACAGCTGTGTCG
>NW_023417147.1:22230-24113 GCF_002922805.2 Oryzias melastigma | reverse complement strand
AAAAAGTCAGGAAGGGGGCAAATAGTTTTTCACACCACTGTATCTAGCAAACTCTGTCCTGGTGATGGATTTAATGAAAGTTTAACTCTGGATTGTTTGTTTTTTACCATGTTAGCTTTTATGCTAGTGGCATTTTACCACTCTCAGACTGTGGTCACTCTCAGACTCTGGTCCCCTTCGGACCTGCAAACCCTGAGCTGCGCGGGCAGCTCCGCTGTCAGACATTGCAAAAGCAGCGTCTTAAGTATTTTTATATTTTCCCGGATTGGCTCTTGCCTATTTGCTGCTTTAGACAGAGACGTGAGCACTCGATGCATTGCTATGTATCGAGTCACGTCAACAGAACGCAGCTGTTTCAATGTAGACATGCAGGCATCGACAAAAATCGGGCTAGCTCCCTCATTTTTAAACCGATTTTCACAAAACATGGCTCAAATTAAAGCTTAGAAAATGATTGGTGGCGTATTATATTTATTTTTATTATCTCTAAAAACTAAGCTGTAAATAGTGCAAGAAGTGCGCCATCTAGTGTTACAGGTAACACACTGCTGTCAAATGAACAGATTTTGCCTTTGTGTCAGAATAGATAGAACTGAGCCTGTAAATGTTTATTACCCAAGCACAGAAAGGAGGAAATTAATGAAGTTTATTGGCATGATTGGCTGATAAACTTGACAAAGTGAAGTAACAAAGCCCATTTCCAATTAAAAAAAACCTTAAAGTGCTGTACAAGGAACAAAAAATAAATAAATAAAAATAAATGATAACAATCTGTAACATGTGCACAAAAAAAGTTGGATTAAAAAAAAAACCTAGAAACTACAATTCTTTGTTATTTTTGCATTGAAGTTCTGTTCATGCAAGTTCTGTGGAGAAACTTGCATCACTTTGCCTGGTATTTTAATTTAAATGACAATACCTTGAAATGTGTCTTTTAAAAAAATAGTAGGTTGCATTACAAATAGATTAATTATATGAATTAATTATAGGTCATGATTTAATCACACACAAAACAAATAATGGCATAACAGCACCATGATTGAGCATAAAATGATTTATAAATAAGATGTTAAGTAGCAATCTGGCTTGATATTGAAGTAGGGGGAAAATATTTTGGGATTTGTTCACTCCAGTGACCACACCATCAAAATCCACAGACTCTACAACAGGATCTCCATCATTGAAGAAAGATTAAGTTATCCTAATTTGTTCAAGTAAAGGAGAATTAGCAAAGTGAACCCATGTTTGGCACATTTTACAATGACTGAGATCTTGTTGATCAAACTGATTAGCCAATTCTCAGTCTAAAGGCCATTCTCCTTCCTGAAAACATGTCAGCAAGATTTCAGTGTGGGAACTGTCATATGCACAATTATTTGATCAATTTTCAAAATTAGTCAAGAAAATACTGTGAACAACATGCATGCATTTCTTGAAACAACTGTTAAATTCAAGAAATTTTTTGACACTCAGGTGAAATGAATATGGTGAGGTCTCACAGATACCAAGTATAGGCTCATACAAAACACAAACGCTTCTCATTTTCTCAAACCACCCAACCGTCTTCTTTTATATCTGGTCCCAGAAAACAAAAGGGGTTCTTGATGAGCCTTGCCTACACCACAACACCACTGTGTGAGACGATGTCCATTTCCATTGTGGTCCACTTATCAAGGCCTGGTTTGCCACACACACAAGAATGATGATGGTGCTACTCCCTATTCTCCTTTTTTCAATTAATTTTAGAATGTTTTTTTTTTTCTTGCATGAAGATGATTGCCATGAGAGGGAGGACATTAGGGTTGGGCACCGATGGGATCTGATGCGGTTCCGGTGCTACCGCGGTGCTTTGGTTTCGGTTTCGGTTCCCTTTCGGTGCTTAT
>NW_023417147.1:19167-21863 GCF_002922805.2 Oryzias melastigma | reverse complement strand
CTGCATTTAATGCAATCCCATGCGTGGTCAAATGTTTGCTGAGATTTGAGGTGTTACCTCTGCCACACAAGATAATCTTGCTGCATCGTTTGCACGTGGCTGAATTTTCCGTTTTTGCTGTAAAATACAGCCATACCTTCGAGCGCTTTAGCTTCAGCATTTTAGATGCACGCGCTTGCGCTGTTGGCGGTTTTATATGAGCCCGCCCACGAACACAAGAAAGTAAATAGATAGGCTGAATCGTAAAAAATCAGAAGGGAGTACAAGTGATTGACATGTCTACAGACAAATGAAACTTCAATGAAATTTGGAACCGAAATCCGGCACCGTTTGCAGCCGCATCTTTCGGTTTCGGTAGAACCGCGCAAATCATAACGGTTCCTACTTGGAACCGAACTTCGGTGCCCAACCCTAGAGGACATCCACTCTCACCAGTGAAGTTTACTGTAAAACTTCATTTACAGCATTGGATTGGATTTTTCTTTGTGTTTTTATGTTGTACTTGTACATGTCTGTGAATATGGTTTATTTTGGGTTGGTCACAGAAAAGAACAGCTTATTCACATCACTGATTTCACACAAACTAAATATCCTGATGGGGTTCCTCAGGGTTTTATTGTTGGATTGTTCTCCTCTTTGAAAAAAATGAAACCTTTAGGCGTCACATCATGAGGACATCAGTTACAGTGATGATAATCAACTGCAGTGCACCCTCTAGTGGTTGTTCTGGAGAATTGCCTTGTCTCTGCTCTGCAGGTTTTTGTACAGAGTTTTGCTGTTTCCTGTCACTGTGGGCTGCAGAGCACAGTAGTACATAGCAGAGTCTGACACATGAAGATTATGGATCGTCAGAGGAACCGATCTGGAGTTTGAATCCAGACTGGATGAAAATCTCTCCTTGAACTCTTCTGCTGTGGTTCCTGTTCCAGTCTTCAAGCGATTCAGGATGAACATTGGTCTGTTGTTTCCTTCCTGTTTGTACCAGAACAGATAATAGTTGGATAAACTACTGTTAAAGCGACATCCCAGAGTGACTGAGTCTCCTTCAGCTGCAGTCACATCTCCTCCTGGTTGCTGCACGCTGTCTGTCTGTGCTCTGCATTCTGTCAAACATAGAGCAACATATAATATCATATTTTCAATAATCAATTAATATAATTCATATTTAATTAATAATATAGTAATTTTATAATTTGCTGTTTCCCCATCTCTCTTGAGCCAACGTCACTATGTCTATGCTTCACCTGTCCAACAACATTTATGTCTAAATGCTGCCTAAAACTGCAGAGTGACGTACAGTATATTGGTTACCACTTCCTTCTCAGAGAACTTTACTCTTGGACTGTAATATGGTCATTTTCTGTCTTTCCTGAGAACACTTAGTGGAAGAAATAACCATCGACCAAGTTAGATCTCTGGGTCTTACCAAAGAAAAGAGCAGCAAGAAGAATCCACAGCCAATGTTCCATCTGTACAACAAGGTTTCAATCAACAGGAGAAACTAGCTGATGTTCAACATTCACTCTGACAATTGTTCTCTTCACAGCACCACTTCTTATTGACTGAATGTTGAAGACAGAGCAGGAGGAGAGCCCCGCCCACTTCACTATATCACCCTCTAGTGGAGGGAATGAGTTATATTTACAACTGGAGAAAAGTCTTTAACACTCATTTTATATTTTTCATACGAAGAAAGCTGTTTTTTTTAAAGATTTTTGTTCTATCGAAACAAATATAATTTTAGGTTGTTTTTCCCCCTTTCAAGGTCACAGGGTGCCGGAGCCTCACCCGACTACTCATGGGTGAAGGCGGGGTTCACCCTGGACACGTCCCCAGTCTGTAGCAGGGCCACAATCACACCTCCACAAACACTTACATTCTCATCTAGGGACAATTTAGAGTAACTGTTTAACCTATTAAAGATGTTTTTGGATGGTGGGAGGAAGCCAGAGTCCCAGAAAACTCATGCATGACCGTGATAGCACATGCAAACTTCACAGAAGGTGCCCCAGTCAGAACTCGAACCAGGGACCTTTTTACTGTGAAACAAGAGCGCTAACTACTGCACCACTGTGCAGCTCATATCGTTTGTTAAATGGTATTTTAAAAAGTCAGCATCAAAAATGCACTGATCTAATTTTTGTCTGAAAATAGATACATTTTGTACTATAAGTGCAATGAAGTCAATGTGGAGTTTAACCACTAATGTATTCAGACCAGCTTTTATGAGAACAATAGAGATCTTCATCTTTTTCACAAATTAAAGTGTTATAGAGCTAAATTTGAATCATGTTTTACTTAGCAAAGAGCTTCAGATCTGTTTGAATAATCAAAATAGTACAAAACAACAGATAAAACAGTGTCTGACTGCACAGTGATCCTTTTCTTTTTACAGAAATATTCCAGCTGTTCAGACTCATAAAACAGCCAGACATGACAAGACTCAAGACAGCCGAGAATTTATGGGGCTCCACTGCAGACATGAGCTAAGCTACAAACAGCGAAAGCAGCATTTACATGTTTGTAAGTTTAACCCTGTGGAACCTAGGGCCTAAAACTCAGTTTTTGTTTACTTTTGAATTTACCTCTGTATTTCTAATTTAACATTCTTACTTAATATAATTTTAATCAGACATAAAATCATGCAAATACAGAAAATTCCATCTGGAAAAATGGGATTCATTTTGCTGTGCATG
>NW_023417147.1:10380-18508 GCF_002922805.2 Oryzias melastigma | reverse complement strand
GAGTTTGGGAATTTTGAGTCCAGTGACTCTAAGTTCAGGTTCGAACTCTAAATTTGTTGAACCTGCTTCTTGAAACGGGCCCCTGGTGGTTTACATGACTACTAAAAATAAAAAACAATCTGAATGGAATCCTGCCTCATCCTTACAAAGCAAACCAGAATCCCCTTCAAGTGCAGGGAAAAGCAAACCAAACCTGGAGCACTTGACAATAAGTGATTAGACTACTAGGTTGTTTGAAGCATTTTTTCCAACTAAGAAAAAAACAGAACAAAAACAAATCTGCAGATAACAAGTTGAACAAAGGTTATTTTGCTGTTTTGTTACCGGTCCGGCCCACTTGAGATCAGACGGGTTGAATGAGGCCCCCAAACCAAAATGAGTTTGACACCCATTTAGACTTTGTTTCTTTGAAACAAAGTTTTGCTTCATCTGATCAAAGACAAGATGTCAGAGGTGCGTTTAAAATATTTCTTTTGCTTTGTTGATGACCATGGTATAAGCAGGATAATGACCTTCAAGGTTAATTTTATTGGTAATTTATAGACAACCTGAACGTCTGTTGTGAAGCGGAGGATGGTTTCTTCCGAGAAGTCGGGCATTATCCCAAACGTAACTAACAATGAAACGGATATATGCAAACATTTCTACACAAGCAAATCAAACAACACAAAAGGTGCCTGTTATATCCTCACAAAAGAAAAGTGAAACAGATTCATGGTGTTTATAGGGTTCTCATTCTGATCTTGGGTTCATTGTTCATTAATGTTTGACTCTGACCTGAATAATGAGAATATTCTACATTGTTTTGTTGGAATCAAAGCTGCTGTACCACCCTAAAACTCAAGGAGCTGCTATCCTGGTTAAAAAAAAAAAAAGAATTACAATGAATGATGTGGTTGATGGATGGTTGGTGGCTGAAAACCCAGGAACAGAAAAGAGTTGATGAAAATAGCCAGAATACTTCCAAAATATTTAATGAAACCATGAGTGTGAAACTTACTCTAGACAAAACACAAGACATACTGATGCAGACTACAGAAAATAATGTCCCTAAATAGTGAAAACTTAGTGAATACAGGCAGCTGTGACTGTCTAAGGAGAACTCAGAGGAGAGGACATCCAGGAGAAATCACAGCCAACCTGCACAGAAACAAAACACTTGAAAACTTTAAACCAAGAGGCAATTTTTTAATAAAGGTCTTTATTATTCTCTTCTTTGTTATATACATGGGTGGCTTCATGTACACATTTGTTAGTTGTAAAGTTAATCAGTTGTTACAATTTGTCACAGAAAGTTGTTGAAAACACTATTTATCCAAAGAAATTAAAGGAGAAGTTACATCTTCTGATGAAGAGGAGCAATCAGATAGAATTACCACCAGGTTTTTATCATGCATTTCATTAAATTCTATTGAGCAAACACTCTTTATCTTGAAAATTGGAACCAGCAACAATCTATTGACATATTAATATTGAGCTTTATTATTAAAGAGATTTAAAATAATATAATGACCTTGATGTGGTTTCTTGTGTAATTTTAGTTAAGGGTCACAAGATATTAATGTGATCCAGAAATAAAAAAAGGAAAGAATTTAGTCTAATCCTTATGTTTTTACAACAAAATACCATTAGCTTTTTTTTTTTCCTTTCGTAGTTTTTAGTTTTCATGTATTTGTTTATAGGTTGATGTGGATCATGTGTTGATGTGAATCCTCCCTCAGTGTTTCATTAGCAGCTGTAACCACAGAGACTCTGATCAAACAGGAATGAACAGAATCCATCTGATATGAAGCTGTGCTTTGAAAACCACTTCCCTCCTCTTTGAAGAGTAGTCCATATCTGTCTTCAGGTTTTTGTACAGCCTCTTCTACACTTTGGATCACTGTGTGTCTACAGCACAGTAGTAGAGAGCTGTGTCTGCCAGAGTTAACTCTGTGATGATCAGTTCAGTTGATGTGGATGTTGTTATGGATTTATATCGTTTATCTGGAATAAGTTCATTTGTGTTCTCTTTTGCTCCTTTCCAGAGAATAAACTGAGGAGCCTGAAGGTCAGAATCATGTTTGTACCAGTAAAGCCAAGGAGTGCTGTCATCAGTCTGATAGTTACATTTCATTGTAACAGATTTTCCTTCAGTTCCTGTAAGTTGATCCTGATCAGGAGAGATTGTGTCTCCAGCTGTGAGTCCTGGAAAAAGTGGAGAAAATGAAGCCATTAGATGAATGAGATGATGAGTTCATGCAGCAGCTTCAAGCAAACTTGAATCTCTGTTCTTAAACTCACCTAGAATGTGAGATAGAAGCAAAAAGAGGTAAAGCAACATGTCTTTGGAGTTCTTGAAGACACACAGACAGCAGGTGAACTCTGTTCTTCCACTGCAGCACAATGAGAGAGAATTTAAGAGGGAGGGGTCAATGAGGTCTATTTTAAGGCCCCCTAAGCCAATCAAAAAGTTCATGTTTTTTTTTTTCTTCCAAATCTTTACTGCAATTTTACTTTGTCATCAATCCAATGACTCAACCATCAGTGTTTTCACAGTGTCTGACACCCTCTAGTGGATGCTGAGCAGTATTGTGTTGTCTGGAGGTTTTGGTACAGAGTTTTGTTGTTTCCTGTCACTGTGGGCTCCAGAGCACAGTAGTACACAGCAGAGTCTGTCACTGCAGCGGAGGAGATCTGCAGATGAAACTCCTGGTTGGGTTTGTCATGTTTCACTGAATATTTCTCTGTTTCTTTTAAAAGGTCAGAGAGGATGAACTGAGGAGATGAACTGGACATCTGTTGGTACCACTGAACATTATACACAGAACCAGAATATTTGCAGGACAGAGTGACAGTTTCTCCTTTCAAAACCATCACTTTATCTTTCAATGGTTTCAGTAAATCCTCAGAGGATCCTGGAAACAACAAAGATAGATTTCATCAGGACATTTGGATTCTAATCTTGAATCTGACTTTGATCATCTCAAAGTAAATCAGTTCAAACATCTCCAGATGTTTCTCCTGTCCATCATCTCCTTTTCCATCTGCATCTTTTGATGACTTACCAGTTTGAAAGGAGACCATCATCATCCAGATGAGAAGCAGCAACATTCTTTTCTCTGGTACTGAATGAAGAACAGAGAGAACACAGCAGCTCTTCAGCTCCAACATGAAGCTTCATGTTCTGCTGTGAAGCTCCTCCTCCTGCTGTGGTTTGTTGCTGTGGAGCAAAGCCAGGAAGAAAAGTTTCTCTGAGTTCTTCAGTTTGCAGAGAACATTTTCAAACTCTTGGAAGTTCACTAACGTTGATGTGCTGATCATCTGTCACTTGTCATATTTATGAAAAAAAATCTACTTATCTGTGCAATGAATGTCCACAGATCAAAAGTTAATTTATTCGCCACTGTCCCACGAAACGGCTGTCGCTAAGTTGGAACCAGACTTCAGTAAGCAGTGACTGGTTTGAGTCAGTCTGAGTCAATATTTCTTACCAAGGATGAGGGTCTAGTGCACATGTGTCAAAGTCACAGCCCAGCTAATTACATCTGGCCCTCCAGATCATTTTATTTTATTGTTATTTATTGATCTTATGTTATCTTGCGCTAATTTCTAACTTGTATAATTTTGACAAAATATATTTTTATGGAGAGTAAAATTTTGAAAGTTATCTAATGTTTAAGTTGATTTTTTCTGAAAAAAATATTACTGCCTTTTACTCATTCATAATCATCTAAAAAGGTACGCTTTTAAAGTTTTAAAAAATTTGTATTCTGCTAGCTCTTTGGATTATTTTGGCATTTACTAAGATTTTTTATGCTATTGTGGCATTTAGCTATTATTTCAGCAACACGATAGCTGTTTTGGCTAATTTGGGCTTTTTATTAGCTGTGATCTGAGTTTGATTGTAATGTCATTCTAGTTACGGTAATCAATGCAGGGCCGGAGTCCGCCGTCCTTCTTCTTAACAAAGAAGAATCCTGCGGACGCCGGAGACATGGAGGGTCATATGAACCCCTTTTGCAGTTCCTCCTTGATGTACTTTTGCATGGCCTCTGACTCAAGTTGAGACAGAGGGAAAATTCTTCCCCTCGGAGGAGCGGCTCCAGGTTGAAGCTCTATGGCCCAATCGTGGGACCGATGTGATGGCAGGCGCGTGGCGTACTGTTTATTGAACGCCTCATGAAGGTCCTCATATTGGGAAGGGAGCAGTTCAGAGAGTCCCGTCTGGGTGTGCAGAGTTAATTCAGTGGCAGCAACCTGACATCTAGACCCCTCCGTGTTGAACTGGTCCCGTTGCGGCTGATGGTTCTTAAGGGAGTTGGGTGAGGTGAAACACAGTTCCTTGGTGGACCAGATGATGGTCGGATCATGCGTCTCCAGCCATGGGATCCCCAGGAAGATGTCAGAACGTGGCAAGTCTATGGCAAAAAGCCGGATGTATCTTCAGATGAGCGTGTTGAGCTCAGAGTTGGACGTCTGGTGTGAGAAGCTTGATCCACCCACAACCCAGGGGGCGTCCATCTATGGCTTAAACTGCCACTTGAGATTCGCAGGGAAGCAGAGGGATGGCGTTATTTCGAGCAAATGATAAATCAAAGAAATTTCCAGCAGCCCTTGAATCAATCATGACTCTGGTCTTAATACATTTATCATTGATTGTCAGAGTGATTGGAATCTCGAAGGTAGAGAAAGAATCACTCACCAGCCCACCCGATCGCCCGGGTGGGACGGTCGGTACATGATGCCCTGAGATGACCAGGGCTGCCGCAGTAGAGGCACAAAAGTTCTCTCATACATCTTTCACGCTCTTCGGGTGTGAGGTGAGTGGTTCCCAGTTGCATGGTTTCGCTGGCGGGACCTTGACTGGAGCGTGGGGCCATGGGGGAAGAGTCACTTAGGTCCTCGTGTCTTTAACAAGTTATCCAGACGGATTGTTAAGGCAATGAGCTGATCGAGGTCCAAATCTTCATCACGGCAGGCAATTTCACGCTGGAGCTCTCTAGAAAGTCCTCGGCCGTAAACGGTTTTCAAATTGTCGACAGCTCAAGAGGTCTGGGCAGCCAAAGTCCAAAATCTCAATAAGTAAGCAGCAGCAGAGTCAAAACTTTGTTTGATGTCAAGTAGCTGTTCTCCTGAATCCCTCCCGTCAGCAGCATGTTGAAACACTGTGATTTAGAGCGCTCTCTAGTGGATACTGTGTAGAAATGTTTTTCTCTGCAGGTTTTTGTACAGAGTTTTGTTGTTTCTTGTCACTGTGGGCCTCACAGCACAGTAGTACACAGCAGAGTCTGTCACTGCAGCAGAGGAGATCTGCAGATTTATCAGTTTGTCTTCATCTTTCACTTCATGAGAACATCTAGGATCCAAACTCCGTAGTTGAGCTTCTGATCCCAAGTGAGAGAAGAAGAACTCTGGAGGTTTTCCTGGATATTGTCGATACCAGAAGAAATAATCACTTCTTGAGAGTTTGGGATATTTGTAGGACAGAGTGACAGAAGCTCCTTCCAAAGTTGACTCTTCCTTCTTGACTGCAGTGAGTTCTTCACAGCTGACATCTAAAGGAAGAGAGAAGTCAGATCAGTGATGGACAAACATCAAATGCTGAAATGTATCTTTGAAAGAATCCATCAACCTGTTCCAATGACTAGAAGCAGCAGAGTGAACACAGATGTCTGCACAGACAGCATGTTGGAGAAAGATGATGTTTGGCTTTTGTGTGTTGAACTGTGTTAAAGTGGAAGTTTGTGTCTCTTCTATAGTTCACTAACAGCTCAGCTCCTCCCTCAATCTCTCTGTCTGTTCTTTCATCTGTTCTTCCTCTTCTCTCAGCTCCTCTTCCTCCTTGTTAATAGTCTGCTTAAAACTCTTTTGTTCTTCATTGATGGAAACTCAAAGACTTTAGATATTCACATGTCTGTTCTGTATTAAAAGTACTTCACATAACCAGCTCAACTCTGAGCTAAGATGGTTCATTTTGGATTTATTTTGTGCTGATGAGCTTAGTGTCTTCATCTTCTTACTTTTTTTTTTTCATTTCAAAGACTTGCATTGAGCCCAAAGTATTCCAGTATTTCTTATAAACTTTTCCAGTTTATGAAGTATAAACCCCTGTTGCATTTTATGCTAAACTTTATTTATATTGAACATGTTTTTGTCTCTCTCTTTTTTTTCCTCCTTCTGTTTTGTTGGACTGGACGGAAAAGAAAAAAAAAGGCGGGGGGTACAGAAGAAAGGTACCAAATAGGTGTTTAAAGAGAAAAGAAGATGGTAACAGAGGGTAATAACATCATAAAACAACCAGGTATAAATAATGTCTGGAATGGGCGGGGCCTGTCATCTTACTTTATGAATTCCACAGTACTGCAGTGATTCTAAACTCATTTGTTTAAATGTTCTTCTCTGCTCAACTTCTTTGTAGATCAAAGTCAGTATTTCTTTGTGAAGCAGAATTGGAGTAGGATCAGTTTTTAGGTCTCAAGTCTTCTGTCAGCACCTGGTCCACTTTCTTTCTTACCGTGGAAACACACATTCAGCCTGACAGCCTTAGTTTTTTCCTTTTTGGTATCTCCTGATGGGATTAGGATGTCTCTTTCTTTACCTCACAACTTGGGAGAGATGAAAGAACAGAAACTTTGTTTCACAGAAAGAACAGAGCTTGTTCACGTCACTGATTTAACACGAAACAAAATTTTCTCATGGGGTTCCTCAGGGTTCTATAGTTGGATGCATTCTTTGTTTGAAAATTTTAGGCATCACATCCTGAACACAGCATAGGTAAGGTGATGATAATAAGCATTTGTGCACCCTATAGAGGTTGTTATAGAGAATTGCCTTGTCTCTTCTCTGCAGGTTTTTGTACAGAGTTTTGTTGCTTCCTGTCACTGTGGGCCGCAGAGCACAGTAGTACACAGCAGAGTCTGACACATGAAGCTTCTGGATCTTCAGAGGAACTGATTTGTCTTTGACTTCAGCATTAAATCTGTCTTTCTTGAACTCTGGAGAATTGTCTTTTGTTCCATATGTGTCACGTTTCAACATGTACTTTGGGTAACTGTTCACTTCGTGTTTGTACCAGAACAAATACGGGGTGGTAGTGGAACTGGTCTCAAAGGTACAGTTGAGAGTGACAGAGTCTCCTTCAGCAGCAATGACTTCTCCTCCTGGTTGGATCACTTTGTCTTCTCCTTTACACTCTGAGGAAGAACAGAACATGCAGAGGAAGAGATGAATCAATAAAGATGATTGATTGAAGGACAACAATCAGCAGCTTGAACAGCTCTTCATGTACAGCTCAGTAATGTGTTGAAGTGTTTGAAGAGGAAACATGTTGATCTTTGTGTCTTACCAAAGAAAAGAGCAGCAAGAAGAATCCACAGCCAATGTTCCATCTGTACAACAAGGTTTCAATCAACAGGAGAAACTAGCTGATGTTCAACATTCACTCTGACAATTGTTCTCTTCACAGCACCACTTCTTATTGACTGAATGTTGAACACAGAGCAGGAGGAGAGCCCCGCCCACTTCACTATGTCACCCTCTGGTGTTCTCACTTAGCAGTGGAAAAAAATTCCATAATGGAAATGCAACATGTGTAAGTAGTTTCATGCTGTTGTAATTTAGTTTGTTCATGTGTAAATTGTATTTTGTATTTTTTTTTTACTTTTGCACAAAACATATCGTGTGAGTCACAAATCAAGAAGTATGCACACACAAATCCAAAGTTATGCACAAATCAAGAATTATGCACGCACAAATCAGAGTGAGTCTATTTTCTCTCCATAGAGCTAGAGCATGATGATGTCACACTTCTGAGACTTCAGTTGACTAATAACAAAATTCCACTAGTCTAAATTCCACTGAGTCTATTTTCTCTCGATATAGCTCCAGTATAAAAGCCCTGCCCATCTTGATTCTTTTGCAATCGGTTGTTAGCTTTAACATTGCTTGTAGCCAGGTATATTGCCTTCAGTTGCCAAAAATCTACTGGCTTACACAACTTTCCAGTGGACTTTGAAATTAGGGAACTGGGTTGCGTGCAGTTGGTATTATACAGTGGTATGAAAAACTATTTGCCCCCTTCCTGACTTTTTATTCTTTTGCATATTTGTCACACAAAATGTTTCTGATCATCAAACACATTTTAATA
>NW_023417147.1:1871-6720 GCF_002922805.2 Oryzias melastigma | reverse complement strand
ATCCTTAGATCCACAGTTAAGCTAAAGGGTTCGTACTTGTGTGGAGTTACTCCAGTGCTGACTCAGTCTCTGAGCTTAGACAGGAGTCAGGATTCTTCACACATGGTATGCAGGTCAAAGCTTTAGTATACTGTGTCTCGTTGGAAAATGAGAAATGTTTATGGTCATTTCATTGTTGCAAAAGAAATACAAAGAGGGTAAAAGAAATTAGCTCGAAATAGATTTTCTTAAGTAGATACAGTTCATACATGAAATTCATAAGAGTGAAGACAATTATTAAAATCTGTTCTAAAACAGTAAAAGTCGATATAGAACTTTGTATTTCAAATGTATTTTTCCGGATACATACTCCACTAGAAGTCATGAACGGATCATGACATGTTATTAACATAAAACGCAGCAGAATACTGCAGCAGTTCAAGCAGGAGGCTAACAAAAACATTTCAGCGGTAGATCCAGCGGGATATTCACAGACTTCCAGGATCAATAATTATTTTAATAAACTTTAAAATCTGACAACAAGTGTCTATTGGTTTGTCTAAACACAAAGAACAACCCTCAAAGACATTTCAACAGAAAAAGATCAGGTTTTTGTTTCTTTTTAATGTTAAGCTTTCCATGCTGCCGACAGAGACGGGGTTAGCACAGTTAGCAGCTGCTAGCAGCTGCTAACTGTGCTACATAATTTAATTCCTTAAGACCCGAGCTCTTCTTTATATTTTTTATTAATCTGACATCTGCCTCAGTTATGAAAATTTACAACTGTGGAACTAGATCATAAAAAATGATGTATTAAGAGGTTAAAAAAGAATCCCATAATTAAAAAAAAATAAATAAATAAATTTTTCTAATGATACCAGCTAGTAATGAATATGTTTCATCTGGTCAAAAAATGTTCAAGAGTTCTAAAAATATTTACGGAGGCTGAAAAAGGCCTGCCCTACTTTTTTTGTTTCTCATTATAACGAGATCCACTATCTGGTTATAACGAGAAAACAAGGTTTGTTTCCTCATAATAACAAGATAATCAAGAACCTTTCTCTCCTTCCTGCACAGAGACACCAAGACTTTACCTGATTTAAGATTCTTTATTTTGTGACTAACGGCAAAAACAATAGAAGAAAACAGTCCCCACAAGTTGTTTTTTAATCTATTTTTTTTAATTTAGTAGTGGATCTACGCTCTTTAGACGTCTAATTCTGGACTCATGCCCCAGCTCCCTCCATATATTTCCCCAAATCCCTGAACAAACAGGTTGATTGACAGAATCCAGGGTTGCCGAGTGTTTCTGCATGGTGCGTTCATTAAGCTCAGGAAATCCGCAGCAAAGCAAAGTAGTTTTTCAAAGAAAGTGTTAACCACCAGACTTGATCCATATATAATTTACTGATTTAATAGTGTCAACATTTTTTTATGAAAAACTGTGTTGTTTTGCTGTGGATTGTATAAAAATGACAAAAGCATTGAAGCAGACTGAGTTGGGCCGAGTGGCTGTTTGGGTCTTCTAATGTCCAGAGCTCAGTGAACGCACCATGCTCAGATTCTCATCAGCCCTGAATCTGACAATCAACTTTTTTGTTCTGAGGTAAATGAAGGGAGGGGTTTTTAGGAGAGTAGACACACTAGTAAAAAAATAGAATAAAAAACAACTTTTGTGGAATGTTCTTCAGCTGTTTCTGTTGTTGACCACAAAATAAAGAGACTTAATACAGCTGAAGTCTTGGCGTCTCAGTCTGGAAAGAGAGCGGGGAGACGCTTCATTCTTTGTTTTTGATTATTTTGTTATCACAAATTCACGAAATGTTTTTGCCGTTCAAAATCAAATAAATCAAAATCGGATCGAGTCTAAAAAGAAACCAGGCTGGGACATTTGAACCTTTATGAAGAGGAAAACTCTGGGCTTGAAACTACTGTACTCTGAATTTAGCCATTAATATTAATGTTAAAAAGACAATCTTAGCAAACATGCAAAAAAACAGCTGTTGCTGAAATAAAAACTATTGTTGTTTATATTTTAGTAAAACCTATTTATTTGACATTTTAATATTGTTGTTCATGTGAATCCTCCCTCAGTGTTTCATTAGCAGCTGTAACCACAGAGACTCTGATCAAACAGGAATGAACAGAATCCATCTGATATGAAGCTGTGCTTTGAAAACCACTTCCCTCCTCTTTGAAGAGTAGTCCATATCTGTCTTCAGGTTTTTGTACAGCCTCTTCTACACTTTGGATCACTGTGCTGCATATAGCACAGTAGTAGAGAGCTGTGTCTGCCAGAGTTAACTTTGTGATGATCAGTTCAGTTGATGTGGATGTTGTTCTGGATTCATATCGTTTATCTGGAATATATTCATCTGTGTAACCTTTTGCTCCTTTCCTAAGAATGAACTGAGGAGCCTGAAGGTCAGAATCATGTTTGTACCAGTAAAGATATATACCAGTGCTTCTTGTCTGATAGTTACATTTCATTGTAACAGATTTCCCTTCAGTTCCTGTAAGTTGATCCTGATCAGGAGAGATTGTGACTCCAGCTGTGAGTCCTGGAAAAAGTGGAGAAAATGAAGCCATTAGATGAATGAGATGATGAGTTCATGCAGCAGCTTCAAGCAAACTTGAATCTCTGTTCTTAAACTCACCTAGAATGTGAGATAGAAGCAAAAAGAGGTAAAGCAACATGTCTTTGGAGTTCTTGAAGACACACAGACAGCAGATGAACTCTGTTCTTCTACTGCAGCACAATGAGGGAGAAATAATGTCACTGGATGATCTGAAGTTCAGTGGGCGGGGCTAATGGTATCAACTCAACCAATCAAAAAAGTTTAGTGCTTCTACAGCAGCTCTGTGTCTGATCTTTACTGCTTTGTTTTCTATTGCCTTCAGTTTAATAACTCAACAATCAGAGTATTCAAGTCGTCTTTCGCCATCTTGTGGATGTTTAGTATTTTTTTTTCTTTGCAACTTTTATTATATGCTGACTTCGCCCCCTCCTGCAGAGCTGATTAAGGCACCTTCTCCACCGATCACCAAGCTGGGAGGAAAGCTAAAAAGCAGCCATGAAGCCCTGCTCCAGTGGCGAATGAATTCCAGAGTGGGAATTACATTTTAAGCCTGACCCTTCTGTCTGGCTGGCCAAGCTTGTTTAAAGCCTCTGGTTTCCCCCCCTTTAGTTTATTCTTACTTTTGCATTTTGTTAAGTTTACTCAGGTGGTTTTTTTATTTATTTATTTTTTTTAACCAGGTGGGTTTTTTTTTGTATTTTGAGTGGTAGCTGTGTTTGTTCTGTTTTGTTACTTATCGGACTGCTTTAAAGCCTGAGAATTTAAGTTACCTGTTAGAGTTTCAACCATTGAGCCTTTTGGTGATTCGTTAGTTTTCTTTGTTTTTGTCTTATGTTGTGACACCTGCCACATGTCACCCTAATAAACAACTGTGTTGAAATCTTAAGCCTGCCCGGTTATTTATTTATTTTTTTATGTTTTACACTTTTTTTTTCTCTTTTCTAATGAATGACGTAACACACTTCCTACAACTGAAAGATCTAAATTTCAGTTGTAGGAAGTGTGTTATTATTATTATATATATATTATATATATATTATTGCTGAAGGATACATCAAAATTGCTTGTTCACATTGATCTATTTATGCTTTAAAGCACCATCTAGTGGATAATATGCAGTATTGTGTTGTCTGCAGGTTTTTGTACCGAGTTTTGTTGTTTCCTGTCACTGTGGGCCTCACAGCACAGTAGTACACAGCAGAGTCTGACACTGCAGCAGAGAAGATCTGTAGATCCATTTGTTTTTGGTCTTTACTCACTTTGAAGGAAAATCCAGGAATTGGTTGTAAAAATGATATATTTGTCCCAGTGTGAGAGATCAGAAACTCTGGAGGTTTTCCTGGAAATTGTCGATACCAGAAGAAATAATCATTTCCTTTTGCAGCATTTTTATATTTGTAGGACAGAGTGACAGAAGCTCCTTCCAAAGTGGACTCTTCCTTCTTGACTGCAGTGAGTTCTTCACAGCTGACATCTAAAGGAAGAGAGAAGTCAGATCAGTGATGGACAAACATCAAATGCTGAAATGTATCTTTGAAAGAATCCATCAACCTGTTCCAATGACTAGAAGCAGCAGAGTGAACACAGATGTCTGCACAGACAGCATGTTGGAGAAAGATGATGTTTGGCTTTTGTGTGTTGAACTGTGTTAAAGTGGAAGTTTGTGTCTCTTCTATAGTTCACTAACAGCTCAGCTCCTCCCTCAACCTCTCTGTCTGTTCTTTCATCTGTTCTTCCTCTTCTCTCAGCTCCTCTTCCTCCTGGTTAACAGTTTGCGTAACTCAAAGAATTTAAAATGTTTTTAAAACTATTTAAGACTGAAGTATGATTAAGTCTGAACCTTTGAGTTTCATAATATTTAAGCTAAAATTGATGGACAAATTAATAAAACCACAATTAGCATAGTTAGATTTTTTTTTTTTCACAAATAGAGGTGATTTATTGTCAACAATAGTTCATTTGAACTATTTGTAATTAAGCTATTCCATCAGAAGAAGCTAAAACAACGTTCATTTATTGACCTAAGATCATAGAATCAAATATAAATACAGAATTTCAAAAAATATACAAAACATTTTCTAAAGTGATAATGTTAAAATCAATTATTAAATAATTTTACAAAAGGAACATTGTCTTACATGGAGTGGCTGGTTTTTCTAAAGTTTTGAAGCTGTTAAATTTTGATTCTCTCTTCTTTCATTCTTCATCTGGTTCAATTTAGAAACAGTTGATGAGTCAACCTGATTAAACATGAGAGAACATAAATCTGCAGCTCAGACAGGATTCAAACA
>NW_023417147.1:0-1330 GCF_002922805.2 Oryzias melastigma | reverse complement strand
GAGTTTTGTTGTTTCCTGTCACTGTGGGCTGCAGAGCACAGTAGTGCACAGCAGAGTCTGACACATGAAGATTATGGATTGTCAGAGGAACTGATGTGTCTTTGACTCCAGCAACAAATCTGTCTTCGTGGAACTCTGGAGCATTGTCTTTTGTTCCATATTTATCACGTTTCAACATGTACTTTGGGTAACTGTTCACTTCTTGTTTGTACCAGAACAAATACGGGGTGGCAGTGGAACTAATCTCAAAGGTACAGTTGAGTGTGACAGAGTCTCCTTCAGCAGCAATGACTTCTCCTCCTGGTTGGATCACTTTGTCTTCTCCTTTACACTCTGAGGAAGAACAGAACATGCAGAGGAAGAGATGAATCAATAAAGATGATTGATTGGAGGACAACAATCAGCAGCTTGAACAGCTCTTCATGTACAGCTCAGTAATGTGTTGAAGTGTTTGAAGAGGAAACATGTTGATCTTTGTGTCTTACCAAAGAAAAGAGCAGCAAGAAGAATCCACAGCCAATGTTCCATCTGTACAACAAGGTTTCAATCAACAGGAGAAACTAGCTGATGTTCAACATTCACTCTGAAAATTGTTCTCTTCACAGCACCACTTCTTATTGACTGAATGTTGAACACAGAGCAGGAGGAGAGCCCCGCCCACTTCACTATGTCGCCCTCTGGTGGAGGAACAGAAGCTGAATTTAGTGGTGGGTAAAATTCCAGAATGACTTGTTCTCCTGTGGCTCTTTCCTCCCTTTGTTGCGGCTCCTTCAGCAAACTAAAGTCAGGTGGTTGTACAGAAGGGAGGAAATGAAATACTTTACTGCTTGTCTGAAATAAGAATGTGAAGTGTGCTTTACATCACTACATTCAACCTTTGCAATACTCGATGATTGATGTTGGGATGCAGAAAAACTAAGGGTGCGATTTGCTGCTGGTAGTGGTGATGGGGGGAGCTTTGTTCCCACAATGACAACTACAGGAGTCTCGCGCCATAAGACTGCCTAACCCAGGGGTCGGCAACCCAAAGTGTTGAAAGAGCCACTTTGGATCAATATAATAAAAAACAAATGTGTCTGGAGCCGCATAAATTGAAACAGCTTATAAAAGTTTTACACTGTAAGTAACACATGGAGAATGTGTCGAATAAACGATCATTTGAACGATTATTACTCCTGCTGCGTGTCCTCGTTTCATATAAGTTTCGTTTTTGGCCTCCTGACAAGTTGGTGAGACATTGCAGCGTCAAACTATCTGACAAAAGCAGACTAGCCTCATAATGAACATTTGAGCTTTTATTTTGACATCCCTCAATGACACGAGAGGGGGT
>NW_023417146.1:16660-24064 GCF_002922805.2 Oryzias melastigma | reverse complement strand
GAAATAAAATTTAAAAAATCGTGATTTTATTTTTTTGCCATATCGGCCAGCCCTACTCCATACACTCTTTAATCATTTCACAGTGAAAAACTAGACCTTGTTGTGAGGGATGCACCAGTAGCTATACAAGTGTTCTTATGTAAAAACATTCCAGTTTAATAGGTAATTGTTGGAAGGCAATTCTTGTGGACAAATAACCTAAACTGCAAGTTGATCACGAAAAAATGTGCAAAGTGGCAATGAATGGCACATTTTATGTTAGAGGCAGTTAAACCTTCTCCTGTGACCGCTCCCTCTTTTGTAACAGGGGTACCCCTCATTAAGTGAAGTATTCATTGCAAATCGATCATAGCTTGGCTGCAATGCCAAACAATGTCTTGTAAATTAGCTTCTCTGTTGGTTCCAGCAAGGCCTTTTGTATCTGTGCAAATCTCTCTGTAAGTCTTCAAGTCTGAAACTTATTTATGAAGTTGCAATTAAAGTACCTCCACAATGTGCCCTGCAGACGGTTGTCTCACCAGGTGCAGGTCATGAATCCACAGACCAGCATTTAGGCTAGTCAGGAAATAAAATGCCAATTCATAGACATTTCTCAACTAAATGAACATAAAGGGAGAAGCGGTGGTAAGGAGACAAACCTTACAATCACATCTACAAACATCAAAATTGAAAAAGGCAAATCACATTGAATTGCGGAGGTCAAGCAAAGACTTTGTTGGATTTCCAAGGGCATTTTTTTTTTACTCTTGCTTGGCTTGGTACATGGCCCCTAAAGAGACATTGACATAGAAAAGAAACTAAAAATACATAGACATTTATCCTGTTTGCTTTTTTACCTATTTTTTATGGTTAATCAAAAAAAAATCATAAATGGTCTATCATAAATGGTCTGCACCAGTTATCATCTGCTTCACATCAGTCAATTATTAGAATTTTTAACGTTATTTTTTTTGAAAAATAATTTTTATTCCTCGTTTTTTCTATGTCCCATTAGGTGCTCCTTCGGGCGTAATACACACAATCAATATTTTTTAAGAACATATTTTATAAATGTTCTTCACAATGTTGTTGATCTGGCAGGTAAAGTTAAGGAAAATAGATGAAACAATAAACTGATATATGACTGAAAAAATAATTTTAATAAAGTGGTGATTGTTATTTTGCTAACCTCTCATTTTTCATATGATTTGGTAGGCTGACAAGGACTTTGCAGTGTTAAAAAGTAAAGAAAAGAGGGACTAAACTATATTATAGTAACAGCACACATTTTATATGTTCTATGTGTGTCAGGACGTGTTGATTTTGGAGCTAAAATATAAGAGACTGGACTTTGGTGACAGAAACTGAACATTTGATAAATTCAACCAAAATATGACAAAAACCATGGAGAAGCAGAAATGAAAGGACAGAATGGATCACCTTACAAGCATAAATTGAAAATCAGACACTTAAAGAGACTGAGGTTAATTAACTGTACTGAAGACAGCAGTGGATCATGACAAACCTGAAACTTATTTGATGGAAGGACAAGTCAAAGCAGAACATGACCAAAATCTATGATACAAGTTATATTTCTATCAGAATTAACCGGATTTGTCTCATCAGCAAATAATAGATGAATACCAGTGCAGGAAAATATACCAATATTATTTATTTAATAATGAAAAAGAAACTTTAGCAAAATAGGGTTCTGGCAAAATCGTTGTCCACCATTTTAGGCTGCGTGTCCTCATGTGAGGAGATGTTGCATTTCTATTGTCCACAAGAAGGAGGACTTTACTTCAGCAACTCACTCTGCTATTGGTCTGAATTTCAAGGCGTAGTGACAGGTTGTCTTCCCAGCCGATCACAATGAGTCAACATCTTACATATTCAACAGGCAGAGGAAGTGATAAAAGTTGGCCCCATTTGCAGAGTCAACACTCTGCTTAGTGATTTTGAGCTGAGCAGGGTATTTCCAGTCTTCCAAGACTCAAGGCTTCTTTTGGCTGCATCTCATTGGAGTACGGACTTTGTACTTTGGACGGTAAGTTTTTCAATTTTTACATCAGGATTACTGAGAGTCCCTGTACGTCCCTGAGAGTATTTATGAGCGCAGCTGTGGATAATTTCTAAAGTCTGACTAGAAATGAATAGCATTGATGGCTTTTTTTGTTGTCATTGTCTTATTTTTCTGTTATCAGCAAATTTTAAACGTTTATGCTTGAGCATGTAGTGTTAAACCTGCGCCGTTTGGGACCGTGTGGTCGAACTGCAAAAAGCTTAAAATCCAGAGACTTCTTTGGACACGTAAACAGCCATAAATAAGGCAAATATTTTTTTGTGAAATAGTTTGTGAAATAGTTATTCTTGCTCTTATGCTTGTTTAATAACCTCTGTTGATCCTATTAATTTCCTTGATAATATTTCTTTAAGGAAAATTATTAAAGTCAGACTCTCTGCCAGGGCTGGGTGGGGTGCGTGTATGGGGGGTGGGGGATGGGGTATTCTTTGTCAGGGAGGGCTGAGGGGCTTAAGAGTGTTGACAGCAGAGAACTGCTGCTCAAAGCAAAAGAGTGACTTGTTTTGAGCTTTGTTCTGAGAGTTTTTACTTCACATAGCTTACAGTTTTAATTTATGGAACCCAAACTGTTCATAATTAAATAAATACATTAATAAGATCTTGTTCAATCAAGCAACACTCCAATAAAAATCTTTTCAGTAAATAAAAATATCATGAAATTGAGAAAAACCTGAAAACAGAATTTTAATTGACCATTTTTATTAAATTACTTTAATTTTTGCTTTAAAACATGCTTGTTATGTTAAAGAAAATTTTATAATAGAAATATTTAACATCATATATTTTTTAAATCATTTAGAATATTATTATAACCATGTTTTTCTTCAGAAACGGATTTAAAAATTATTTTTTACCATAATAGCTTTTTTTTAATTTCAAATTGCTGTTTTTCAGAACGTCGTATTTATTTCATAAGCTTTTAAAGAAGAATTACTTTGTCCGTTAATCGCTGAAAGTGGGTGGTTTATAAAAGTTTATAGGTTGATCCTCTGAGATGGACTCGTATGCCTAGACTCCTGCTCTGCGGTGTGCCGCTGCAGCGCTCCTGCACCCAGAAAATAACGTTAGTTACCAAGATGACAAACGGACTTGGGTCTAAGGGCCATCAGTCACTTGGCGTAATAGAGCTTGGCACATTTAATGGTTTTGAAGCTTAATTTATTGTGCTGAGTTTCATATTCCTACCTGGTGTTCAGGAGTGAGTACTGCACCTTCGTGTTCGCTGAAGGAACTTGGATTTATGTGGTTGGTGCTGCTGCTAATGTCTGAGTAAAGGAGCAGCCAATCACAAACGTGTTTGCCTTGTCGGGACTGATTCCTCTTTAAACGTTTATTATGAAATAAATACGACGTTTTGAAAACAGCAATGTGATGTTAAAAAAAAGTTACTTTGGTAAATAATGATTTTGAAATCAAAGTTTAAAAAAAACCATCTCATTATAATAACATTCAACATTATAATATCAATTTTATAATAAAAAATACATATATATGTATGTATTTATATATAAGTATTTTTTATTATAAAATTGATTCATTTTATTTATTGAAAATATTTTCATTGGAGTTTTGTATGATTCAATAAGGTCGTATTTATTTAATTGTGAACAGTTTGGCTTCTATAGTGATGTGTCTTTAATTAAAGAATAAAAGAGAAATTGATTACTTGCACTGTGTTTCATTCAATTCTTTTTTTTTACATGCAGATTATGTAAAGGTACATAAATACGCTTTATTTTTGCCTTTTCAAAGAAAATTAACTACTCCAGTTCTTCAACATTTTGTTGCAAAATGTCTGTCAACGGCAACAATAATGCAAGCTGCAACCAAGCTTTTTCATGTTACTAAATTTGTAATAGTTTTACTACACAATATTTTAATAATGCTGCTCTTGGGAAAAAAAATAAGACTAATTTCTCTCCTTAATCAAGTTTGCCAGCCATCAATGTCAAAATTATTCTATGGTTAAAAACATTTTGATGGAGTATGACTGAAGCTAGGTGATGGGGCAAAAACACAAAACATTTTTGTCATTCGTGATTTTCTATTCTAGTTGATATTTCTTTTTCCTCCCTTCTTTTCTTTTGTTAAATTATGACATTATTTTAGCAATAATTTTAAGTGGTTGTTGTGTTAAAACAACAAATATTAGGTTGAATGCAAACAGAAATTAAGTCACAACAGAAAAACAGCCTCTGATGAGAAAAAAAATCAGTCTTTGGTTTTCTATGAGCATGTCTATTAAGAGTTTTATTTTCTATCATAAATGAGTGGTTTTTCTCTTTAGCAGAGCTTAAAATATTCCTTTCAGGAGAGCTGTTAGTTACCTGTAGCCTAAACCTAATGAGACTGACGAGTCTTTTCTAGTTTATTTTTAAGAAAATTCATTATCATAAAATCACTTAATAAGTATTTTTAACATATATATATTGTCTTCTAACTGTAAACTCCAAACACGCAGAGATAAAAGAGACACGTGGATCAAGAGCGTTAGGTTGCAGACCCCTGCACTATACCTTGCTTTGTAACTTTTGTTACTTTTTTTGTGAAAATGCAGGATATGTCTCTGGATTTTAAAAAACGTATTTTTCTGTTTCATTTGCAGTTAATGCAAAGTAGACCTTTGCAGTCTCTGTAATCAATAAAGTTGTCATATCAGATAATGTAATTTTGCCTTTAAACGTGTAAAAATATAATTATAATCAATGTTGTACCTATATAATACACTGTCATTTTTTGTTTTGCTATGAAATTTACATTTACAAGATTAAAACCCTGTTTACTTCTTTTTCTAGGTTATTGCTTCAAAACTGGTGGCATGTCCCGTGGGTGGCCTTGATCTGTCTGACAGTAACTACTTGGTGTCCAACATCCCAGTCACCCTGTTCACAAACACCTAGGTACAGTTTATTTTTCATAGAAAATTCACATGTTTTCTGTGTGTGTCTTCAATACATATTTAAGTACCCTTTCTCATTACATTTGGTACTAAACTAATTCTCAATTTTTGGCAGATACAGAGGAGAATTATAAACAAGGCATACAAGCCAGGATCCTTCAACACCACCTCTCCTGAAGACAAAGCCAAATCAGTCGTCTATACCACAACATAGCTAAGTATACCAGTTATCATGCCTCGCAAAGGTAAGCGTTCTCAGGCTGCAAAAACCAGATGGCTAAAAGTTGCTTTGCCAGACTGGGAAAACAATAGGCAAGATGATGTAAAAAGCTCAGGAAGTACCATAAATAACTGTGAAATAGCCCAACCATCTGCACATGACATTCAACATCATCTTAAGACTGGAGATTGTGTTCAAGCTTCCCACTCTCAGAATTATAGCAAGTATCATGCTTTCTCTAGAAACAAACAGTGTACCTGTAATTCATTGATGTTTCTTTCTTTTCTAAATGAAAATGAAAACATAACAACAACAGATCTTGACAATGTTCTAGATAAGGGGGATTCTGTTTATTGTGAACAAAGGAAAAGATTTCCAAACAACCCTTTTTTGGCTTTTGATGAGCTTCCTGACATTGTCACGGCACGCACTACTGTGTACAATGTAAACAAAGAACTACAGTCACGGTTTGGTTCTTTCAAAGACCCTGTACCTGAAGCTGCTGAAAACTACCTAGATTTGACAGCAGGCTTAAGCTGCTTGTTATCCGAGGTTAAGTATGCATTGTTGATGATGTCTAATCTATGCATTGCTGTTTTCAGAACCTCTTCTGGCAAATATGGATTTTTTGATCCTCATGCCCGAACAAGTACTGGTATGCCTGTACATCCAGGAGCAAATGTCTGTGGAACTGCAATAATGCTAACATTTGTAAACCTAAAGGACATGATTGAGACACTTGAAACATGCTTTCAAACACTTGGTGTTTCATCATCTGAAAATTACCAGTTACAGCCTATAGAATTTGAGCCTTTAATTAGTCCCCCTGAATTAAATTCTAACCAAGGCTTACAACTTGTTCAAAAGACAAAAAAGCTAAAGACAGAAGTCAATTCTAACATGGAGTCGCAGGCAACACTTAATGAAGACAATTCAAATGTTTCTGATATAGAGGGACTTATAACGGTACTCTTGGGTTGCTTGCCTTCAAACAGCTCCAATGATGGTAGTATAAATCGTATTATTGAAAAGGACCATGACAGTAATAACAAACAAAGTAATACCTTAAAAGAAGTCTGTACTTCTACAGATAACATCAAGCTTCACATGTTAAAACTGAATAAAAACAGGAGGCAAAAGTTTTTGAGATTAAAACTAAGTCCACAAAAAGAAAGTTGTAAGGAAAAAACAAACTCTCATGAAAATCTTATAACAAAAAAACAGCTGTATTCAAAGCTCTTGTACCAGACAAACGCAATTGTTCGTCAGAAAAAAAGAAATTACATCGTTCATTCATATCAAAGTGTGGCAACCTTTAGAAAAAGACAGAAACAATTTGCAATAAAACGCTATCGAAACAAAGAAGAAGTAAGACTAAAACAGAAACAATTCATTACAAACAACTATAAAAGTAATCGCAATTTCAGAAATAAACAAAAACAGTTCATAAGGGATCATTATAAAAACAATCCAGAGTTTAGGCAACGACAGAAAACAATCATGACTGCGCGTTACCGAAGCAGGCCAGAGATTAGACAGAAGCAGAAATTAAGAATATCTGCACAGTATCAAAGCAATCCAGAGTTTCGGCAGAACCAGAAAAGTCTAAAAGCTGAACGTTATCGTACATGTCCAGAGTTTCGCCAGAAACAGAAACTACGCATAACTGATCATTATCAAACTTGTAAAGAATTTCAACTAAAACAAAAGCAATTTGCAATGAAACGTTACTTACAAAGTGCTGATGTAAGACAGAAACAAAGAATGTTTATTGTCAACAGCTACAGAAACAACATTGAATTTTGCGAGAGGCAAAAAACATATATAACTAAACGTTATGCTCAAGATAAAGAATTTCAAAATAAACACAAAGAGTTAATGAAAAAAGTCATGTTAAACAAATACAGAAGCAGCAGAGCATTTCAAATCAAACACAAATGTGCATTGCAAATAAAGAAAAAATACAAATACATCTTTGTAAAACCAGCTCATGTCAGTGAAAATGGGTCAACATCACAAACAGCCGAGAATCAAAGACTGATAAAATTAGCCATTACTGCTTTTAAAGCAAATGTAAAGAGTGGTCCAACTTTTATTTGTACAGTTTGCCATAAAGCTTCGTTTCCAAACCAAGTGAAGTCTTGCAACAGGTCAAAATACACAAAAAATGTGCATGTGGTAGAGCAATGTTTGACAGGTGAATATGTTCATGCTTGTACCACT
>NW_023417146.1:6574-9373 GCF_002922805.2 Oryzias melastigma | reverse complement strand
TTGCTGCGCCACCTGGTGGCGACTTAAGAAGGATAAGCTGATTTTTGATGAGGCCTTGTATCTTCTAAATGCATGCAGATATCAACATGCAACCACCTGTAGTTTGTTCAACTTTTACAGAGATGTTTGGTTAAAAATTTCGTACCATTTTGGGTTATAGTAGATTTTATATGAATTTTTAATTTTTTTCCTTTGTATTCAAAATCCCATAGACAGTTTTTGAGATCCTAATATTTTAAAAAGTTGTAGGCCAACTGGTGTGAAACTTTGTAAGTAGATACTTCAAATCAATCTTTATATGTTCCATCAATTGTGGCTCTATTGTGCCACCAGGTGGCGCTATAATTGAGCCATATGTGTTTAAGCCTAGATCTTTGTAAGTACTTTACCTAGCTGCATAAAACTCAAGATATATGTTACTGAACAAGTATTGTATAACATACTAAAAAAGTAACTCTAATGCGCCACCTGGTGGTGACTTAAGAAGGATAAGCTAATGTGTTTATGACTTTCTTTTGTATTGGAAGTCAATAGGAAAGTTTTAAAAGCCTATAGCTAAAAAAAAATACTGAAGAATTTCGTACAAGACTTTCTGACATAAGTTCCTGAGACTTTTTATAACTTGTAACAATTTTGGTTCAACAGCGCCACCAGGTGATCAATGGTAGTACAAAACGCGTTTTGGGTTGGCATTCCTATGCTGTAAGTCAAAATTTTTTTCTTTCTTATCCCATGGATTCCTTGGATGCTAGAAAAAAAATATGGTCCACCGCACGCCACTTCCGCCTACTTAGATTTTTCGCAAATTGCGATTTTTTTTTTCCAAAACACGTTTTTCATTCCCTATTCAACATACTTTCACCAAATTTCATGTAATTTGGTACATACCCCATTTGAACGACCCCAAGTCCAATGGTACCACTTGCTTTGCTGTATTATTTACCGTTTGTGTGAAACACGTAATGCTAATGAGGTGAGTGTGGTCCCAGATTTTTTAAATGCTCTAACTCCTACAAAGATTGTCTTAACATCACAAATTTTAATAAGATTACTTTATCATAGAATGATGAAGAAATTCTGAAAAGAATTATGAAAATATTCCAATAGGTGGCGCTATAATTTAGGCAATTGTGTTTTGGCCTAAATATCTCTAAGTACTTAACCCAGCTGCATAAAACTCAAGATATAAGTTGTCACACAAGTCTTGTAAAACATACTAGAAAAGTAGCTCGGCTGCCCCCTCTGGTGGTGACTTAAAAAGAATTAGCTATTTTTATATGAAGCCTTGTATCTGCTAAGTGCTTGCAGATATCAACATGCAACTACTTGTAGTTTGTCCAAGGTTCCAAAGAGGTGCTTTTATTTAAAAATAATTCGTAACGTTTTGGGTTATAGTTGATTTTACATGAATTTTTTAATTAAATTTTCCTTTTTATAAAAACATCATTGACAATTGTTTGAGTCCCTATATCTTGAATGGTATTAGGCTTACTGGTATAAAACTTTGTAAGTTGATACTTCAAACCAATCTTTGTAAGTTCCATCAATTGTGGCTCTATTGCGCCACCAGGTGGTCAGTTGTAGCACAAAAGTGTTTAGGCCTTATACTCCAAGGGCATCAGATAAATAAATAGCTTCCTGTAAAGGTGCAGCAAGAGACATGTATTCTGCTTCACATGTCGAGAGCGCCACGGTGGGGTGTCTTTTTGTTTCCCAAGAAATGAGTGAGCTTTTCCACTTAGACTTACACAGTATCCTGAAACACTACATCTACCTTTCTCACGGGATGCCCAGTTAGCATCACAAAAAACTTGGAGGCCGAACAAACCTGAAGAGCTTCTGTTAAAGTATAACTCATTTTCCTGAGTCCCTTTAAGGTACCTGGGAACATGTTTAACACTATTCCAGTGTTCCTCTGTAGGATCCCTGAAGTACTGAGATAGTTTGCTTACAATGAAATTTAGGTCTGGCCTAGTACAAGATTACAAGTAGATGAAGCTTCGTACTGCTTCTTTGTACTTTCTTGCATCTATCATTTTCTTCCCATCATCAGAATACATCAGATTCTGTTAAGAAGGGGTCTTTCTTGGTTTGCAGTCTTCCATTAGAAATCTTTTTAAGATTTTGTTTATGTATCTTCTCTGTGACATTTTGACTTGGTTTTTGCTTTGATGGAAAACAATACCCCCAAAAATGTTTTAATCTTCCTAAGTCCTTCATTTTAACACTAGAATCCCTGGAACTTTCAGCTTCTGCTGCAATACCCCCCTCCCCTTCTCAAAGTAGTGTTGTGGTGATCACCTTAACGACTGGACCTTTAAGTTGCAAATTAGATCTAGGTTGTACGACAGCACACAGTTCTGCTCCCTTCCCCCTATCCACATACCTAAGAGAAACAGGTTTTGAGGGCCTGGTAGCCCTGGCCTACAAGGCCAAGTCTACAAGAAAGACTTTTCTCCATGTGTTTTTTTTTTGGCACCACCGGCTGTCTTCAACGTGCTGATTACCTTTTTTGAATTGGGAAAATTGTCTTTTTACAGATGCAGGCTTCTCATCATTCTCTTCTTCAACAATTAATAGTTTATTAGTCTACTTATGTATAAATATCATGTGGAGAGGATTTTCTGGCTGCAAATCCATGTACTGGCATATCCTCATCATAGGAGGAATCTGAGAAGATGAACTCTGATTCCGCAACAAAAGAATCGTCCTCACTGCTCCCAGAGTCCACATCGAGGATTATTTGAAATAGAGCTAAGGGTTTCAGAGGAGTGTGAGTCTTGCTGCTATTGGGATGTT
>NW_023417146.1:0-6518 GCF_002922805.2 Oryzias melastigma | reverse complement strand
TGACCAAAAGTATTGGCTCACCCATCCAAATGATCAGAGTCAGGAGTCCTTATCACTTGGTTTGACCTCAGGTGTTTAAAATCAGCCCTCAGACATGCAAACTGTATTTGGAAACATTAGTGAAAGCATGTTTTGCTCTCAGGATCTCAGTGAATTCCAGTGTTGTACTGTCATAGGATGCCACCTGAGCAACAAATCCAGTCTTGAAATGTCCTAAATATTCCACAGTCAACTATCAGTTCTATCAGAACAAAATGAAAGAGTTTGGGAACAACTCAGCCAGGATGCTGAAAGTCCAAAGAGGTCATAGACTTTGCTCAATTGCTCCAGAGCTCCAACCTTCATGTGACCTTCAGATCAGCATAAGTACAGTAAACAGACAGTGTCATGGAATGGGTTTCCATTCAGAGCAGCTGCATCCAAACCACACATCACCAAGTTCAATGTAAAGCGTGGATGCAGTGGAGTACACGCCGTCACTGGACTCTAGAGCAGTGGAGACGTCTTCTCTGGAGGGAAGAATCACACTTTTCCATCTGGAAATCTGATGGACCAGTCTGGGTTTGGAGGTTGCAGGAGAACGGAACATTTCAGACTGATTTGGTGGAGGTGGAATGATGGTGTGGGTTTGTTTTTCAGACCACTTAGTTCCAGTGAAAGTAACTTTCAATGCTTCAGGATACCAAAGCATTTTGGACAATACCTCCAACCTTGTATGAACATTTTGGAGCGGCCCCTTCCTCTTCCAACATGAATGTACACCAGAGCACAAAGCAAGGTTCATAAAGACACGGAGGACAGAGTCTGAACTGGACTGACCTGCACAGAGTCGTGACCTGAACCCCATAGAACACCTCTGGGATGAATTAGAGTAGAGACTAAGAGTCAGACCTTCTCCACCAACATCAGTGTAACCTGACCAATAGAATTTTGGAAGAATTGTCAGAAATTCCTATAAACACAGTCCTTAACCTTGTGGACAGCCTTCAGAGAAGAGTTGAAGCTGGAATAGCAGGAAAAAGTGGAGCAACATAATATTGAACTAGGGATGGGATGGATCTTTAGTTCAAATGTGAGTTAAGGTAGGAAAGCCAATACTTGTCCACATGCATCAGTTAACTCCAACCCCCACACAACCTGTTAGTTCAAATCCACATTAGGTACTACATGCAGCATTAACATATACATGGGCAAGTTAATGGCTCATCAATGACCCACCATGACACAACAATGAGCTCTCGGATTAGAGGGAGGGAACTCTTCCCTGCACAAATTTGGGCAGGCTCAGGGATTCTAGTGTTAAACCTGTCAGTTAACTTTTGTTTTACATCACTCAGAGTCTGTTCGCTGTTTCCTGCTAGAGTAGGGTCATCAACCCAAATCACAATGATCACTTTTTCATCCTCTCTTTCCCTGGAATGCAGACAGAGGTCTGCAGGATTCTGTTCAAAACCATTTTTAGTTAAATTACATTATCATAGAGTGATGAAGAATTCTGAAAAGAATTATGAAAATATTCAAGTAGGTGGCGCTATAATTTAGGCAATTGTGTTTTGGCCTAAATATCTCTAAGTACTTAACCTAGCTGCATAAAACTCAAGATATAAGTTGTCACACAAGTCTTGTAAAAAATACTAGAAAAGTAGCTTGGCTGCCCCCTCTGGTGGTGACTTAAAGAATTAGCTATTTTTATATGAGGCCTTGTATCTGCTAAGTGCTTGCAGATATCAACATGCAACTACTTGTAGTGTGTCCAAGGTTCCAAAGATATGCTTAGTTTAAACTTTCGTAACATTTTGAGGTATAGTTGATTTTACATGAATTTTTTTAATTAAATTTCCCTTTGTATCAAAGACATCATTGACAATTGTTTGAGTCCCTATATCTTGAAAGGTATTAGGCTTACTGGTTTGAAACTATCTAAGTAGATAATTAAAAGCAATTTTTATATGCTCCATCAGTTGTGACTCTATTGCACCACCAGGTGGTCAGTTGTAAAATTAAAGTATTTAGGCCTTATTGTCCAAGTGCATATGTCTTAAGCACTAGCGTTTACTCCGTCGTGATTCAAAAAATATTAAAGTGAATATTCATCAGCGATCTTTAATGCATAACAATTTTTCACAAGTTATGATAATTTGCAAAACATGTTTTTGACTCCCTATGTTACGTGACTAATCTTTGCAATTTTCTGCACATACCCTATTTGCCGTTTTTGCTGAAAACGTTATACAAATCAGACAGGAGAGATAGTAATGGTTTTTAATACTGCATCGCAACTCGGCCAATAAACCTAGCCAGCCAGATCCTGATGTCGACCTGGATATCATTCTTAGTTCTGACCTACACTAGAAGACACACAACGCCTCCACATACACATACATTTGCCTTACTGGATTACATCACCTTAATCTCCCCCTCTCCCCTCTACAAAAAATCCCTGAAACCCTCCTCCCCTGTCCTTCCTTCTTCTCACCTTTTTGTGGAAAAACAACCAAAAAATAACAAAAATATTATCTCTCTGAATTTAATCTTACAGTAACTTCACTACAACAAAATAACCCTCATAAATAGTTCTAAAATCCCATGGAAATCACCATGTCTCATCCACAATCTCACGAGATTTATAAAACCCCGTCCGAAATCCCATATGATTCACCAAATTTAATATTACTTATTACTTACATCCCAATTCTATACACAAGAAGAAACTTCTCTTAAACACAGCTTCTTTTCCTTAGGTAGAAGCAAACCTTATTTTTGCAATTTTACAGGTTAAATCAAATATTGATATAAATCCGTCAATTTTTCCAGAAAACTGAATCTACAACCTAAATGGAATTTGGTCAAAGCTAAATCAAGGTGATACTGCAATACCTTGTTTGCTTGATCAATAGTATCTAGCCTTAGACCAGGACCTAACAGAATTACAACCAGTAGGGCTACTGACAGGTCCTCAAGACATTCCATTGTAGTTGGAACACAAGGGAAGCAATATAAAAACCCACTCTGACCTCGTTACCCCATAGTTTTCACTACCATATTAACTTAAGGTTTCAAAAAAATAAATAAATAAATAAACTAAAAACTTTCCCACAACATAGATCAATACATCTGCTTTAAAATAAAAAAAGATTTTTTAACATCCAAGATACAGGGAAATTATTAGAATTTTTAAAGCAAATCAAACACAAAGCATTATGGGTAACGGGAAGTCACAACCAATGAGATCGCATGAAACTTTAAACCAATAATTTAAACACTAAAAACACTTCAAATTAAGTTAAAACCAACCAACTACTTAAAACCAACACATAAGACCCCTTAAAAAATCCAAAATGTTACTTTTTCATCTTTTTAATCACACTTTACGAACTTTTGAACATTTACAGGCACCGGACCAATCACAGACAAGCAACAGAGCAAACAGCCAATACACATACATTTGCCTTACTGGATTACATCACCTTAATCTCCCCCTCTCCCCTCTACAAATTTACAAAAAATCCCTGAAACCCTCCTCCCCTGTCCTTCCTTCTTCTCTCCTTTTTGAGGAAAAACAACCAAAAAATAACAAAAATATTATCTCTCTGAATTTAATCTTACAGTAACCTCACTACAACAAAATAACCCTCATAAATAGTTCTAAAATTCCATGGAAATCACCATGTCTCATCCACAATCTCACGAGATTTATAAAACCCCGTCCGAAATCCCATATGATTCACCAAATTTAATATTACTTATTATTAAAGCCATCCCAATTCTATACACAAGAAGAAACTTCTCTTAAACACAGCTTCTTTTCCTTAGGTAGAAACAAACCTTATTTTTTTACCATTTTACAGGTTAAATCAAATATTGATATAAACCCGTCAATTTCTCCAGAAAACTGAATCTACAACCTAAATGGAATTTGGTCAAAGCTAAACCAAGGTGATACTGCAATACCTTGTTTGCTTGATCAATAGTATCTAGCCTTAGACCAGGACCTATCAGAATTACAACCAGAAGGGCTACTGACAGGTCCTCAAGACATTCCATTGTAGTTGGAACACAAGGGAAGCAATATAAAAACCCACTGACCTTGTTACCCGATAGTTTTCACTACCATATTAACTTAAGGTTTAAAAAAAAAAAAAAACTAAAAACCTTCCCACAACATAGATCAATACATCTGCTTTAAAACAAAAAAAGATTTTTCAACATCCAAGATACAGCGAAATTATTAGAATTTTTAAAGCAAATCAAACACAAAGCATTATGGGTAACGGGAAGTCACAACCAATGAGATCGCATGAAACTTTAAACCAATAATTTAAACACTAAAAACACTTCAAATTAAGTTAAAACCAACCAACTACTTAAAACAAACACATAAGACTCCTTAAAAAATCCAAAATGTTACTTTTTCATCCTTTTAATCACACTTTACGAACATTTGAACATTTACAGGCACCGGACCAATCACAGACAAGCAACAGAGCAAACAGCCAATAAGAGCACAGCAGAAGGATGATGGGTAGAGAATTAAACTATTTTATCGATCTAAAATACAATTTAAGTATAAAAACCACCAACTTAACCTTTAAATAACATTAAAAATAAGAAAGAAAACTTTAATAAGACATATTGAGATAAAAAAACAACTTTAAAACAATAACAACATTCAAAAAAGGAACAAAAACCACAAACACAAAACCATGAGACAGAGTTCCAGCTCAAGAACTGACTTCAGACCCTGGAACACAGTAAAATCTAGTCTTCATTGGACACCACGCCTGTCAACAGAAGACCCTGAGACTAGAAGATCCTGCTGAAGAAACGACACCATCGACCCGAAGATCTGAAGCACCGGTTGCCAACAGAGCTTCGTTTCCTAAAAAAAGCTCTTTTCAGAGCTACCTTTCCTTTCTAGCCTCCAACCACAACCAACATCTTTTCCAACGTACCCCGGACGGAACCAATTTCGAACCAGGACATCTACGCTCAAAGATTCTTTTAAACTCCTTCCTGAAAACATCAGGGCCCAGATACTTGTTCGTTCTTGAGACCGACTTCGTACCAGGACATTCACACTCAGAGATTCAATTAGGAATCCTCCGTGAGTGCACCGTCATCTGAATAGGAAAAAACAATTTTAACAATTGAACACGGGACTGACGACAGAGAGGGTCTTAGTCTTTTAGCTTGCAGGTTAGTGATTGGACCTACATCTAATCACACTAATCTCGGCTTTAAAAACAGATTCAAAAGTAACTCTCCAAAATGCAGAAACACACAAGACCATTACAGGAATGGACATCTCTGTTGCTTCCCACCTTTATCAAACAACACAGAATTGACCAGAACCAAACACCGGACTCGAACAATCCTCGACCCAACATTGTCAGTAAAATACCGAAAAAGCAAATGTCCACAGTTCTAGCAGCAGTTACTCACCAAGCCAGGAAAACCATACCTCACATCACGAACAAAACTCTCCAAACCGCCAGAGAAATCCTTTCCGGCAAGATCCAAAGGCCAGAACCTGAACCCCAACAAGTAACTCGACAAAGTAATCCAACCATCCCGGAACCAAACGCCCCAGTGAACCCAGAACCCTATTCACAAGAAGATGTGAACCCACCAGAACCGATCCAGAACCAACAGGACCCAATCACATCTCAAATTAAAAACTGTTACAAAAACACTACTAAACCCATAAAACATCCATCCATGTCACCTAAACGAACTAAAACTAACCTTACGTCAAAAAACCAAAATAACATTACCATCCACCACCACCAGGGTAACAAATACAGGAACTGGTCCCTCACACCACAAAAACCAATCATTATTATGGGAGACTCCAATTTGAAACGCTTGCCATCCATTACAGATCAAAACATACAAGTTGATTGCTACCCAGGAGCTAGAATAAAACACGCCATTCATATCCTCAGAAATAAAACACCTCCCACAAACTCCACTCAAAAAATCATCCTTTCCTTTGGGATCAACGATAAAGATGATCCTGACATGAAAAAAATGAAGAAGGAGTTTAGAAAACTGAGTGACATAGCCAATAGCACCTTCCCATTAGCGGAAATTTTCATCCCTCTGTTGAACTTTTCAAAAAATCTAACACAAAACCAGAAATATAATTTAATGAACCTAAACAAAACCATACAGCTACAACATCCCCCACAACTGACGATAAAACAAATTCCAGACGCGGAGTTCAGAACAGAAATGGACTTAATCCACTGGACCCCTTCAACAGCACAAACCATTATAAAAAACTGGTTTACACATCTTAAATGAACAACCATGAACTTTCTGATTCAAAATAACAATCTATTAATTTATCTCAAACTTAGATGGGAGATATTGTAATGTTTGCAATGCAGCAGTTCCTTGAGAGTTTCACGTAACTTCACCAAATATTTAAGACTGCTTCCACAATCTAAGATAAGTCAATGCAACAACTACATGGACTAAACTTGGCGTGAAGGTCGTACGGAAGGTCTTTCACA
>NW_023417145.1:39573-42051 GCF_002922805.2 Oryzias melastigma | reverse complement strand
AAAAGTACAAAAAATAAACTTAGATTAGCCAAAACAGCTAGCATGTATCTGAAATATTAGCTAAACTCCAAAACAGCCTAAAAATTAAAAGAAAAGCTTAAATTAGCCAAAACAGCTAGCATGCAGCTGAAATTTCAGCTAAACTCCAAAATAACCACCAAAAAAATCTTAGTAAATGCCAAAATAGTCCAAAAAGCTATCAGAAAGACAACTTTTAAAACTTTAAAACCCTAAGTTTTAACAAAATTAAAAATAATAAAAAAGGCAGCAATATTTTTCCAGAATAAACTAAAGTTAAATGATCAGGAGGGCCAGGTAGGCTCCGGCCCCCGGGCCTTGACTGGTGAGACTTCATGGCTCCTCCTCCACCGCAGATATGAGTGTTGACCTTTGGCCCTCTCAACAGGAGCCTCACTCAGATCCAATCAAATCTCTTATTTTCTTCGTGGCTTCAGTCTGGTTCCAGCTGAGAGAGTCGACTCGCCCGAGTGCGAGTCTGCGATTAAACCAGCAGCAATATTTGTGCTGCTCAGTCATTTCAGAAGACAAATAGGCGGCTGCCTCCTGACTTCCTGTCGCCTTCGGCTCAAGAGAAGTCGACGAAGTCTTCGACCAAACTATGTCACCCAAATGTCCGCTCCCTGATGTATTGTCTTCCTCGCTCCGACTCAAGCCCGCCTTACAGGGGACTAACTGTACTGAGAGGATTGATTTCCAGTGAGGCGGCGTCTGAAACACCTTCTGGAGCTTTCTGCGCCTTCATCCTCCTTTATTGCAGTCTAACCTCAAGGGGCAACACTGGTGGCTTCACAAACACACAATCGCACAAAACCTGTCAAATCCACAGGTTGGATAGAATTTGACTAAATCCTGTAAAGCCCGCCTCTTGATAGGAAAGCGTAGTTACTGGATTCCTTAACTTAATGAATTTTATCGGCAGACGACAGTAAAGAGAAGCTCATCTGACAGCAGCAATAAAAACAACTTCGGTGTGTGTGTGAGCATGGAGCCCTCAGTTTTAGCGGTAAACGCCACAAACAAAATCCCCAACCAGTTCAGGAACCACTAATTAGGGGCGAGGTGAGCCGTCTGATCCCAGCCGCTAGTTCTAGTTCCTATTCAGCCGGTGAATCCCGGATCAGGACCTGAGATAATGAGATTTCTCCACACCTGCTGATTACAGCGAGCAGCCAGCCAGAAACCAAACCGATCATGGCGGCAGGATGCGTCCAGCGCCGCGGCGATGGGTTGGATCGACCCTCACGGCCCCGTCTATTTTTAACTCCCCACTTTCTATCGATTTTGGGGAACAACAGAAGTCTGGAGGATTTTTGTGCTGCTGTTGCTCCACAGCGTTCATTCTGACAACGATTTCAAAACATTTTTTATAGGTTTGAAGTTGTTTTACTGTCTCTTTACTCTACAGCACGTGTCAAAGTCAAGGCCCGGGGGCCGGGTCCGGCCCTCCAGGTAATTCTATCCGGCCCTCCAGATCATTTCATTTTATTGTTATTAATGACCCGATGTTATCTTGTTCTCATTTCTAACTTGTATAATTTTGACCAAATACATTTTTATGGAGAGTAAAATATTAAAGTTATTTAAGATTTAAGTTGATTTATTCTGGAATAATATTCATGCCTTTTTATTCATGCCTTTTAGAGGACTCTGATCCTCAGCTGCCGGTTAGCAGACGTCCTCTCCTGATAACAGAGGACAAACCCGATTATTCAGATGTCAAAAGTGATCATTTCTGCAAAAACAAAACTCTGCAAATCCATTCTTTTAATTTAACAAAGTTGTCAGGCGTCTGGTTCAGCATTCCCCTCACACGAGGAGGAGCCTCATCTAATATCCGTGCGCCTGATCCCATGTACCGCCGAAGAGAGGAAATGCTGCCAACGTGACACGGGTTGATGGGGAGCTGGTCCCCAGCAGCTCCATAATGATGAGATAGATATATGACAGCCAGTCACAAGAGAGTGTCAGCCCATTTGTCTTTCTGTCTCCCCAGAAAGATGGATGACCCTTCAACCCCACGTCAGTGGAGATATTCCACCAGCAGCCCATCATAATCCCTCATCCTCCAATCCCTCACCTCTCAAGACTGCATGACATGTTTAGACTGAATTAGTGATGAAGAGCCCGAGCTTTAAACCGCTTTTTACCGACCGGCGTTCAACGGAAATGTTCTCATTAGACGAACACAATAGTGTAGGAAATATGAAACTGATGCATTTTGGGGCAGAAATGTAGAATTCTGCAAAAATTCATCTTGGATTTCCTACATTTTTATGATGATTGATGGTAAAAACAATGTATTTGAGATGTACACGTCAATATTTTGAATATTGTTTGATGCAGATCATAATTATGAACTAAATATTATGATAATATCATATAATATGATAATGCTAGTGTGAATGTTGTAGGCTGAATTTGGCCGCTGAAGATGCTGAAAATGATAGCTGAAAACAC
>NW_023417145.1:30698-39157 GCF_002922805.2 Oryzias melastigma | reverse complement strand
AATAAAAATTCAGGAATATTATTCCAGAATAAATCAACTTAAACCTTAAATAACTTTCAATATTTTACTCTCCATTAAAATATATTTTGTCTAAATTATACAAGTTAGAAATGAGAACAAGATAACATCGGGTCATTAATATCAATAAAATGATCTGGAGGGCCGGATCCGGCCCCCGGGCCTTGACTTTGACACATGAGCTCTAAATGCATGTTGTCATAGGAATACTCGGAGCTGAGATTCTCTCTGGAGTTTTCCTCGTCTCCGTTTCCCTGAAAGATCATCTCAGCTTCCGTCCTGAATCCTCCTCGCTCCGTGTTCTCCTAATCCTCCCGACAAGCGGCTCAGTCCTACATCCATGAGAGTTCATTATCACGGATGAGCTGCGTGACAGCGCGGTCGGATAGCACCATCTAGATCCGGAGCTTTCCATCTCTGGAAGGTCAGAACTGATCTTCTGCCTTCATGTGTTTTTCTCACTGCTGACAAGAGAAAAGATCAAATGGACCCCTTAAGGTACCATTTTTGGACCCCTGTTGGTTGTAGGTCCATAGAAAATGGAACGGTCCAGTTGGCATGGAGCAAATATCAAAATTGGTCATCACGACAAAAGAAAGCGTCTATATTCCCCTTTACTGCCATCGTCTCTCAAACAACATTAAATACTTTGAATGGATCAGGAGTCTGGAACCTGCAGCTCCAGATCCACGTGTGGCTCTTTCATGTCTCCATGGTGACTCCTCGGCCAAATATAAAATAAGTCATGGAGACTGCTGACCAGACATGTCGACCGTCAGTCAGCAGCTCCCCCTAAAGAAAACAAATAAACAAAGCCTCCAAACCAAGACTACCAAACCCCAAACTAAAATAACAAAACCCAGCAGGGTAAGACTGCTGAGGACAAAGAGGGAAAAAGAAGAATAAAAAATAGCAATTTTCTTAAAGTAAGGATGACTTCATTAGCATTTATTGAATTTAGATTAGTTACATTTATAAATTGATGTCTGAGGTTCACACAGATGATAAACTATGTAGGTTTTTACATCCTGTTGACCTGAAGACGTCTAGTTTGATAAACTCTACCTCCAGAATGAACAGATTTTAGATGCAAAACAAAACTTTGGTAAAAAGTTTAACATTTTATGAGCTAAAAGCACATTTTATCTTATGCTGCACAACATTGGTTAATAGCTGTCCAGAGCTGCACTGAGGAGCTTTTATTTTGAAAATAAGTCATTTGAGGTTCTGTCACATGTAAAAAAAAACAAAATAAAACATTTTGAGAGATGCTAGATCCTTTTTATATTTTTGCTTTTGTTCGTGCCAAAAAATAGACATAATTCATATTTGTTATAAAAAACGTGAGACAATGCGGCTCCTACTAGGTTTTAACCTAAAAACAAGTTTGAAAATGGATGAATAATTAGAAATTTGAGAAGAAAAAATCCTGAAAAAAAAAATAATGATACTGGAGTCTTGATCTTTGCTCCACCCATTCCTGGGACATGTGAGACTTTAGTCAGAGACACTCAGAAAATGCAACTTATTGGACATCATGTGAAACCTTCAGATGAAAATCACCCAGCCAGAGTGCTCAAGGCTTTAAGTCACAGAAGTGCCAACCATTTGAAATCTGACCATGGAAGGTAAAACGATAAATGTGATCCGTCTGCGGCTGGATGTCTAGAA
This sequence comes from Oryzias melastigma, assembly GCF_002922805.2. Classification (NCBI taxonomy): domain Eukaryota; kingdom Metazoa; phylum Chordata; class Actinopteri; order Beloniformes; family Adrianichthyidae; genus Oryzias; species Oryzias melastigma. Next base: position 37,468 of record NW_023417145.1, on the reverse strand, counting down.
CACCAAGAATTCATTTATGGGGCTGAGAGAGAAAAATCCTTTGAAAGATTCACCAGATTTACACCGCTACTACATTTCCCACCAAACCTGTAGGTAGCAGACATGCGCTAGTAAACTTTAGAAGCAGAAGAAGCCCCTCCCTGTTTGTCCAGTGTGAACACCACGACCTAAACGCGTGTTAAAGAACCTGCGTTTAGCGTGTTACTGAGCGTCTGTCAAACACCCACTGGGTACATAGCTGAGGCCTTCACCTTTGACCCTCCTGCATGTTCGTAAACTGGTCTATCGGCAGATGCATGGAGCTAGGATATAAGGAAAATGAAGTCTCCACATTTACCCTTTTTTAAGTTCATAACTGGAGCTCATTTTTAAGGACAAATTTATTAAAACGTATTGAAATGTTCACCCTAAACTCACAAAAAATAAGGTGCTGCTTGAATCACAGCCTCGGATTTAATTATCTGTCAAGAATGTCAATTCATCACAATTGGAGTAACTTCAAAATTAATTAAAGGTTAAATTATCCAACCTCTAAATTATCTTTTAAATGTTTTAATTGTAAGGAGCAGGACTGTAGAATCTGCATGAATATGAAGCAGGAGTTCCTGACCTGAAGCTTAAATAATAAACGGATCACTGAAGACAAAGAGGCAAACGAAGCTTCACCGCATGCTGAGCATTCAAACAAACAGCCGCCTCTGGGGAGCAAAGATCAGCCGCAGACGGGTCACAGAAGACCGGAAGAACGGAGGAAATCATTATCTCCATATGTTGGCTCATTTCCCTGACTAAATGCATCGCTGATGTCCTCTCTGCTCGTCTCAAAGCATCACTTCAGCGGCGTGACGCTCTCTGTCCTGGTCACAAATCTCTTCTCCAAAACTTTCCCAAACCTGAGCCGACTCCGTCTGCTGACATTTACACGGAAGCACACTTTACGGTTTTTATTTCCTGTCCTTTTATGACCAGAGGTGCAGATTCCTCCCATGGCTGCCATGGTAACAGCAGGTTGTGTTCTGCAGAGTTCAGTGAAAGTGCAAATTAAGTTTGTTAACGCAGTCATCGCGACATTTGTTAATGAGAAAATAAGTGCGCCTGGATGGGTTTCCCCGTCACATCTCTGGAGTCCTGACATGGAATTTGATCTACAGTAAATCACATTCCTGATTCCTTAAGCATGAACTCAGCTTTGACATCTGATCGATTCGCTTATTCAAATCGAGCAGCATTCAGCATGAAGAACAGCTTTTATTTTGAAATGAAGAATAAACAGCTCACATTAAAGGGAGGGTCAATAGCTTATGGAAAAGAGCTTCATTGTCATCAGCTAAATGTTCCTAATGAGAAACAATTACTTTGATGTGCAAACGTCCCCTAAAGCCATTTAAAAACTGAACAATAAATGAGATATTTTGACATTTTTCTAGTTTTTAAGTCATGAAAATGAGTTCTGTGACGCATCAGAGCTGCTCTGTCATCAACACATTCAAAACTCATTTTCTTCATAGTCTATGTTTGGAGTCAATGTTTGTGAAACAAGACAAACTCCAGCCTGAAGCACAGAAAACTCAGTAATAAATCTGAGCGAAAAAACAGCAAACAGAGCAGCAGAAAGCAGGCGGCTAAATACCGACTGAGGTGATGACACGCTCAGGTGTGACAACGAGGAGCAGCTGCTGACCATCAAATCCCAAAATGAGAGCCGCCAGCATCCAAACCCAGAGAATGACGACTCCAACACAGACAGAAGAGAGAAAACAGGAACTAACAGTGGCATTACCTGCAACAATGTTAGTGTGAATTGATGAAAGTAGCTGTTGAAGATGCTGAAGCTTTTTGCTGGTAGTTCACTATAATTGCTGAAGGAATTTAATGAAAATGCAAAATGTTAAATTTGCTGAAAGACTGCAAATTTTAATATAAGAACTATTAAAGAGCGCTGAAGTTGTCCTAAATTTCTGGAAAATTTGCAGTAAAATTGCTTAAAAATCCCTACATTTTGCAAAAATGTTTTTGTTAAAAATGAGCTAAATTCTAAATTAGCCCAAAAAAACCTCAGTAGATACCAAATTAGCCAAACAAGCTAGCTTGTTGATTAAATACTAGCTGAACTCCAAAAAAGACTAAAATTCTCAATGAACTAAATTAGTCAAAAGTTTTATCCTCGTGTAAAAATAGAAGGTCAAGTCGGAATTAGCCTGAAAAACCACAATAAATAATAAATTAGTCAAAAATGTTAGCATGTTGCTAAAATATTAGCTAAACTCTAAATTTTTGAAAATTACTCTAAAATATTAAAACATTGCCCATGAATCTATGTAAAGGCTTGTTAATAATCTACTTAAAAAATAAAATTTGAAGACTTTCTCATTAATTTCATATGGGACACATTTTTGTTTAATATTTCATAAACTATAAAGTTTCTGAATACCAAAAGTACAAGCAGTAATGTCCTTAAAGTGCTGAACTTTATGATACCAAGATTGATGAACTCCCTGAAAGTGTGACTGAGTTTTAAATGCTGAAATCGTACAAATAGGAGCAGAGAATCACTGTAGTGAAAGATGACCAAACATTCACACAATGAAAGAATACAAACTCAAATGATACAAAACCAACACAAATCCTATAAAGTCTGATGGTTTTTAAATGTTTGTTGCACTACTAACACCTGAACAGCCTTTGAGTTTATTTTTAACCATTGAGCATCAAATCAAACTTTAAATAAGATTTAAAACTAAGAAAGTTCACATCACTTCAGCTGTTTCTAACTGTGTGAACTGTTATGCAAACATTAAACGTTTCTACTTTTAATTAAAGATCATTTTGTAATCGAAATGAACAGAGTTTTTTAATTAAAATAAACGTTAAAACTCGGCGTGATTCAGGCGAGACATCAAGCTTGAACAAAGTCGGATCTCATCATGAACCTCAGGAGGTGGAAATGATGGAAGCTGATAATGAGGAGGGTCTGTGGAACGCTGACATGTTTTACAGAATTACACTTATACAAAATAACCACATCATAGTTAAAACACATATTTCTGAGACCTGTTACTCATTAGCATAAACAAAGCGGTCCTTATAAACCCTTGGTGGGTGATTTCGTCCATGTTTTCTACCCTGTAGTTCATCGTCGTTCCACTAGGGGCAGTAGAGGGTTTTTTTCTGCCTATTTCAAAATGGCTGCTTCCATGAAATCTCAAAAACACTTTTGGCGGGAAAAGTTTAGTTCATTTTCAAAACTTTACAATGAGAATAACTCCTTGTTAATCAATTTTAAACGATTATTAAAATGTAAAAATGTTTCTTTATGATACAGTTACACCATGTTAAACGTTTTTGGATCAAATTTGAGACAGTAACACAATAAGGTGTTTTTTCCCCTGAAAAGTATTTCCGGTCAATATTTTTACATCTTAAGGTAAAACATTGACTCTATATCTCATTTTATGGGTGTAATGATTCCTTTTAACAACAATTCATATCATATTGAAACTTGTGGTAACTAGAAAAGTTGACTACCTGCGATGATTCTAGGGTGAATGTTTTTTGCTGAAAGTAGTCGCTGAGGATCCTGAAGCTTTTTTCTGAAAATGCAAAAGCTGTTTGCAAAATATTACATTTGCTACTAGACTGGAAATTTAATTGAAGAACTATGAAAGAGCGCTAAAGTTGACCTAAATTTCTGAAAAAATGTAGTAAAATTGCATAAAAATCCCTAATACATCACAATTTTGCACAAATATTTTGTGTGTTGCTTAAATATGAGCTAAATTACAAACTAGATAAAAAATAATAAGTAAACAAAAATATATAACAAATTAGCCAATGACATTAGCTTGTTGCTAAAATATTAGCTAAACTCAAAATTAGCATGAAATAACTTAAAGAGACGCCAAATTAGCCAAAAAATCAAGCTTGTTGCTTGAATACACGCTGGGTACTGTGCGCAAACTACTACCAGTACTAGTTAGTGTACCGGTACTGGACGAGTCTCTGAGGACCAGTCTGTGTCCATAATGGGTCCGGGCTTGAACCTGTACCCAGTACCAGTACTGTCTGTACTACCAGTACTGTCGTGTGAACCGGTTTGTGAACTGTTTACCTACAACAGTACTGGTAGTGAGAACTGCTACTGGTACCGGGTTAGGATACCAGTATTGGACGCATCCCGAGGGGCCAGTCTGTGTCCAGTACTGCATCCGGGCTTGAACCTGTACCCTAACCCAGTACCAGTACTGGGTTAGGGTACCAGTATTGGAAGCATTCTGAGGACCAGTCTGTGTCCGGTGCCACGTCTGGACGCGACTTGGTACTGGGTTAGGGTTAGGGTACCGTTACTGGACGCTACCCAAGGACCCTTGATTTTAGGAACAGCGACCACGTCAAAAAATGATGAGTTGAGGACACCCAAAACATCCAAAAGTGACGCGGAGGGTCTTGAACCAAACGTCAATGTGTGACGACTGTTACGGCGTCGGACAAAAAGGGAGCCCAGGAGCAGGAAGGACTCAAAATCAGACGGGGAACGAAGAAAACTTTAATACTACTCCAAAGGAGACAGCAAAACGTATGAGACAAAACGAGACTCTGCGACAGTGAAAAACCAAAAGACCATAACTTAAATACCTGCACTACTAATGACAAAATAATGCAGCTGTGGCAACCCGGAGAGAGCAAGGAGGAGGGGCAAACACTGCTGAACGGAACAACGACTTGAGAATGTGTCGGCTGAAGTTTTTCAGAAAAACGTAAAAATTCAGCAGCGATTGGATGATTTTTTGACATTGGTCAGTCATCGCTTGGCACATTTGGAGGTCGCGCCATGGCAGTCCGGTACCATCTCCTTCTTTGGCTCCGCCCCCATGCCTTCCAATCACGTGGCGGCAGTTTTATATGTGACCATATCTACTATCACAAATTCAATATTTGCAATTTCATAGTCAATGGAAACACAACCATTGAATTTCCATTGACTTCCGAAGCTTTTTGTTAAATTTCAGCCGTAGTTACTATGTGGGTTCAGTTGGAGGCCGCCCTCATTAAACCTGTTCTCTTTTATTCTGAGCCAATCTTCTGTAATGAAATCATCTAAGATGAAGGCAGAAATGATTCAAGATGAAAACAAGAGGAAGCTTGAATCATAGAAATCTGTTTCTCTCTGAGTCGACATCAGTTTTAGAGAGAATATCTGTCATTTGTCATTGAATTCATCTGTTCTGCTAAAGGGAAACAGAAGCTACTAATGAGACCGCCATAATCTGATGGATAATCGGAATAATCTGAACCTGTGAAGCACAAACGTCCGCGGTGATCCGGCCGCCCTCCTGAAGGCTGACTCTTCTCCAGCCGTTTTTCCCTTTTGGCTGCAAAGATAAATAGATAAATGTCAGCAGAGAAATGCAATCTCCCACCCACATGTTTGATCAAAGGCTAACTGGGCAATTCAATCAGATGTTCTGCCCCTGCTGGAGTCCTGCCAAACTTTTGCATTAAAACACAATTCTTCTTGGGCAGCGGTATTGATGCGGCGCTGCTCCTCCCAACGGCTGTGTACATTTCTCCGTCTGCGCTGGCTGCCAGATATGAAACTACTGTTGGCAGCTCCGGCTGATCTTTAGGAAAACCTGACATAAAACTTGTTTTATATTAACATTTATGGCTTCGTGGAGGGGATCTTCACTCATCAGAAGTACGGCAAACAGAAATAATTGGTTAGGTTGGTTTAATAAAGTTTCTAAAAGTATAGCTTGGATCTGCTTTCACACTCTGGGGAAATATTCTCTCATTATGCGGGTGTGGGGGAGGAGGAAAACAGCAATAAGTTCGATTTCATCCGAGGCTCAGAAGAAAATGAAACCTTCCGATGACAGCGGAGCATGTAGTGTTTTCATCTGCTCTCACCCATGGAGGGAAATTAAATGGAAATTACCGTTGCATGTTCTTCTCCCACTTTTCCTTTTATTCTGCGGGTTACAAATTGCTTCCTTTCAGCGTTCACCTCCCAAAGCTCAGGTGCACGGTACCTGGTGCTGATAGCGTGTCTCTGTTTCATTTAACCCTTAATTAGACCTGGATCCGTCCCGTACGGCTCACCTTCGTAAAGGCTATCGAGCCGTCCAGATCGGGATTCTGTCCTGGTGAGAGCTTCGGTGGGCTGCAGAAGACCACCCTGACAATACTGGAAATGGACAAACAGACCCGAAGAGTAAACGTTCCTCTGAGACTCAGACAGAAATATCCCAGAATTCATTCTGCTCTCGCTGCTTTAATACGTTTAAACATCTGAAGGGATTTCGTGATGAAAGAAAACGTTACAGGTTTTCCTGGAACGGCGTGGTTAGCACGTCTTTGAGTCTGTGGGGACCTGGAGGATTCAACATGCAGGAGAACGGCTTGGTGACAGAAACTTACAGACCCCTCAGATGAAAATCCTGTTTTTAACACGTATGTGTGGCATCTCTTATGACAGAGAACAAATGTAAAAAGAAATGGTTGCATTTTTGTATTTCTGAGTATTTCTCCTTTTAAATCTCCGTCAGTCAAACTTTGGAAGGTGATGTCCCAAACGGCCCAAGAAGGCATGCAAGCCCCCCGATCTGCCCCGCCCAACATGCACAAGCTCTGGAGAAGAGAAGATGGTCTGTTCTCAGAGCAGTGGTGCCCAACCACCAGGGCATGGACCAGCTGTCCCACGTTGGCCAAATATGGTTTAAAAATGTGGCCCGGTTGGGTTTGTCCAGTTTCTGTGGTGACCCCCCCCCCCC
>NW_023417145.1:19826-30678 GCF_002922805.2 Oryzias melastigma | reverse complement strand
CCTGTGTTCGCCCACATTGACTTAAGTGGGGATTCAGTGGGTAGCTTGCTTCCTCCAGCCTCCCGGTGGATGGTGTAGCATGCTCGTGAGCTTCACTGGAGAGAGCTAGAAAAAGCTCAGTTGTATGGTGAATGGCCACGCCCCCTCAGAGGAGATTTTGGAAACGATCAACATGAAAAATGGCCTTTTTTTTACTTTTAGGTTGTGGGATTTTGGTCAAAAACGTCATAATCAGTCAGTGATTGCATGACTTCAGGTGAAAATGAAAACAGCTGTTTAACATTAACGCACTGTGACTGACAAGAACAACAGAACATGACAAAAACATGAAGGACAATGCAGAGTCCTCAGAACGTCAGTGGGAACTGGGTTTAAGACTCTGTCATTCTGCAGAAACATGGAGGACCAGAAGCTCTCAGTTCATCTCTGCTGGTGTCCCTCAGGGCTCTGCTCTCAGCTTCCTCCTCCTCTCATCTCCATCATTCACTCACATGTTTTATTGTTTCACTGATGTTCAGATCTCTGGACGGGTTCTCCCAACAACACCTTCTCACCTGAAGTCCCGCCTCCTCGTCTACAACCCCTCCCTTCTGAACAGGAGCTGGTGGTTTCAGAATCACGCAGCTGAAACAACAGAAACTCTAGTTAATAGTTAAAAATCATATCAGGAAATAAAATCACCACTTAGGATTCCTGTTCGGAGAATCGAACCGCATCGACCTTTGAGCGACAAATACAGAAAAGGGGAGGAGCTAAGAACGCTCAAAGATCCGAGACTAAATATTTCATTTCATAAGGAATTTTATACATCAAAATGAAATCAGTCCATCATTTTCTGGACCGGATTTACTCTCAATCAGGGTCACATGGATGCTGGAGCCTATCCCAGTTACTGCAGGGCAAAGGTAGAAAAAAGGAAAAAAAAAAAGACGGGTAGAGAAACAACAAAACTAAATGCAGTTTGCAACTTTACTTAAAAAAATGTGCCCCAAAATCCTTGAAAAACATTTCTTTAAGCATTATTAAGTGATCATTTTTTGCAAAACACTTTCTGACACTGACAAACTATTATTGTTCATCTTTGTCATCATCTGCAAAATATTATTTATTTTCTTCTCCTGGATATTGACAGAGATAATTTAGTCCTGATAACGGCTGCCCCCCCTCCTCCATGAGCCAGTTTTCAGTGTATCTAACAGATCCGGCACACAGCCTCTTTCTCCTGCCATATTTTGCATATCAATACGGGCATCGTCAAATTGAAATCCTTTTCTATTTTTGGAGATTGCTTTTTGATGGATTCTCATTACAGGAACGCTGGCTGTGGGTCAAATGAAAATGTCATCCCAGGCTCGGTGGGGGCTGTGTGCAGGGGGGGTGGGGGGGTCCTCTCTAACCCAAAAACGGCTCTTCACCGTCTAAACCTGGAGATGAGTGATGCAGCTCAGCTGTGGAGGCGCCAAGCGAGGAAGGAGTGAATGAGATGGACGCGACGAAAAACCACGACAGAACGCCACACGACTGGCGATGCTCGAGTCAACCGTCATCTGAGTCACTTTCAGTGCAAACGGAAGACTTTTACTCTGAAAAACTCTGACAACAATGATTTATGATCCGGCTGAATACTCGATTCTGATTGGCTGCAGGGTGTGAATTAAAAGATGAAATGACACAGTGATGATGTACACATAAAAAACAAGTTCTGGTCACATTAACCAAATGCTCTGGGCTAAACCCCAGTAGGAATTCTACTTATTAACATTTTTTGAACAAATTAAAAGAAAAAAAAAAAAGCAAAGGTTGTTAAACGGCGAGGAGCGAATTCGCCACGCGGCAAAAGAGGGGCGGGGCAGCGGTTTGCGACTGGGGAGCCCTGATTTAATGGGAACAGCCAGCAAGTTAAAAAATAAATAAATAAAAAAGATGAAACCTAAAATGTCCGTTTGTGACGCGGAGCTCTTGACCATGCATCAACATGTGACGACTTCAGAATGAGAATGTGTTGATTTGGGAAGATGTAGCTTCATTTTTTATCACTGAAGCACCAAAACTGGCACAGAATCAAAAGAACCAAATAAAACCCAATCGGTGCCGAACCCTAATCCGCTGTGAGTGCTCATCATCCTCACTGAACAACCACCACCATCCGAGGTCCACCCCAATTTAATGGCTCCTCCTGCTGAAAACCTTCTTCTGATGAAGTTCTGACTCAAGGAGGCCTTCCCAGCATGCAATGCTCCGTCAACGGAGGAAGGGAGAACTCCAAACAAAGGACATACGAAGAACTGTCATCTAGTAAGAGGGCTACAGGGTGTCCGAACCTGCATCCACACCTGGACACACCTGAACCAGTCATGAGTCGGGCTTGGATACACTGCGGCCCTCGAGGCCTGGAGTTGCCTATCCCTGCTCTGGAATATCGACAGTCAAGGAACCACTAACAGATGATTTCTGCTCCAAAGAACGCCTCTCCCGGATTGGTCTTTCCAACCACCAACGACAACCAGACACACCAAGAGTTCGGACTCATCCTCCATGGAGGCTTTACTCTCTGTGACGAAACAAAACGTTTCAGTGTGTGTTTGTATACAAAGTGATTTCAGTTTTTAACCAGATTTTAACCCATCCATCCATCTTATAAACCCACCACTACGCCCATTTAGGGTCATGGAGTTGCTGGAGCCTATCCCAGCTCCTGTTGGGCAAAGGCGGGGCTCACCTTGGATGGTCCATCAGTCCATAACAGGGCCAGATCGTGAGAAAATGTGGTTGTAATTCCAGCTGCTATGACTCATGGGAGGAATCTTGTGGGTAAAGTAGCTGTGAGGTGAAAGTGACGTCAGGACGAAGGTTTGAGAACGACCCAACATCCAGACTGACGGTGACCTGAAGTCGTACTGCAGGTGAGGCGTCGGCCGCTAAGCCTGGATCCTCTCTATACTGTTGGCTGTCGGTGGACCGGATACAAACCAAACTTCAAAGAAAAAACACAAAAATGTTCCTCCTGATCCTCACAGTCGCCAACAAATAACTCAGCGGTACATTTCCAGAATTGGCAGGAAGAGACGGGATCAAAAGAGAAACCGCTTTTCTAATGAAAGGAGATTCAATTAGACGAATAACAAACTGGACTTTGATTCCATTAAAATAAATCCCATTTCTCCTGTTTCTGTTGTTTTTATTCTCCAGAGAGTTCTAGAGTTTCAGGATGTTCTGGAGGACCGTAGAGGACTCTGTGACTGATGCAGGAATAAAGAAGAACTGTCGTATAAAGAAACCAGGGAGTAAAAGAAAGCGAGAAGTTCTTCATTCTTATCAACTTTTCAAAGACCTTCATGAAAACGGGACGCTTCTTCAGTACAAGGTTACCCTCCTAACAAACGAGAAGCCGTCCAGGACTTTTAAGAAGCAGATCAGAGTCAGAATCTACTTCTCTTTGCAGTGGCTCGGAGAAAAGAGCCACTTCAACATCAGAGTATTCATTTGTGTGGAGCTGCTGCTGCTGACGACTGCTTTCAAAATGTAATCTCCGCGTGCGTTCAGGTTTCATGGAGACGAGAGCACTCAAAAATACATAACCATCAGAGCACGACTGTTATTATTGAGACATTAAAGACACCATCTTTTCTAAGATATTCTCCATCACGGTCCGATACACTACAGCCCGTCTTTCAACACTCGTGTTTCTGTAAAAAAGGAAACAAGGATTTGCCCGACAGCTCGTCTGATGAGACGCTCCTGATGAATTTCTGCAATCAACTTCATAAAGTTTTCAGGGACATTTATGAAAGTTTGGAGAAGCAATTCGTAGTATTTAAGTAAAATATTTTAAAGATCCAAGACTTTTGATAAATGAGTTCTCTGCTCATCGTTGATTATTACTATCATGAATGTGGACTTTAATCCTTGATCCTATCCAGGGTCCAAACCAGGAGTGTCAAACTGAACCACACAGGGGGGAAAAATCCAAAACACACCTTAGATCACAGGTCGAACAGGATAAACATTTATTTAATCACACTAAAACGACATTTTTAAAACTTTAAAACTGTAACTTTTTCACATAATTATGAACTAGATATATATCATTACCTGTGATAATACCAGTGTGAATGCTGTAAGCTGAATTTGGCTGCTGAAAATGCTAGAGCTGATAGCTGAAAGCGCTGAAATGTTTGCTAAATGCCAATTTGGCCTATAAAAAACTTAGTTAAGTCAAAACAGCTAGCATGTAGCTGAAAACAATATCTAAACTTCAAAGTAGCTTAAATAACTAAGGAAAAAAAGCCAAAAAAACAGCTAGCATGGGGCTGAAATTTTAGCTTAACTTCAAAATATCCAAAAAAACTGAAAAAAGCCTAAATTATCCAAAACAGCTAGCGTATAAATATTAGCCAAACCCCAAAGCAGCCTAAAAAAACGTAAAAAGAAAAGCTTAAATTAGCCAAACAGCTAGCATGTAGCTGAAATATTAGCTCCAAAACCGCCTAAAATAATCTTAGTAAATGCCAAAAAGCTGCAGAATGACAATTTTTAAAACTTTAAAACCGTAACTTTTTAACATAATTCTGAAGAATAAAAAGTCTGGAATATTATTCCAGAACAAATTAATTTAAACCTCAAGGGCCAGATATAATTACCCAAGGGCCGGATCCGGCCCCCGGGCCTTGACTTTGACACATGTTCTGAGAAATGCTGGAGCCTATCCCAGCAACACTGTGAACTGTTCGTTGGTCCCTGGCGAGGCACAAAGACCGACAACCCAAATCTCAGGGAAACCCTTTGATGTTGTTTGGACTCCATCCATCCATCCATCTTCTTAACCGCTTCATCCCTTTCGGGGTCGCGGGGGTGCCGGAGCCTATCCCGGCTGCTGATGGGCGAAGGCAGGGTACTCCCTGGACAGGTCGCCAGTCTGTCGCAGGGCATTTGGACTCCAACAAACCCTTTTTACGGTTACATCACACAAAATGGCGACAGGCGTGAACCGTAACTTCCTGTCAATGGATTTAGAGCGGGAAAACAAAGAACTGAACGCTGTTTAACAGTTTTAAGGAAATACTAAAAGGCTATTGTAAAGGAAACTGTACAGTATTTATTTTACAAATGTCCTATGTACCTGTTTTTGTCTTTGAATCTTAGATCGTCCACAAATCAAAACACAAATGTATGTAATCTTCCAGTGTTTTTGTCAAACATTTTTTATTTTATTTTACCTGTTTTAGCTCATTTTTTTATCCTTTTTTTAACCTTCATTTTCCCACAGATCAAACACAGTTATATGAGCAAAAACAAAGTAAAACGTTAGAACGACGGCTGAGCTAACAGCAGCTCACTGACCGCAGTAGAAACATCACAGGAGTCATAAGTTTTAATGTCAGACACGCTGGAATCGTCTGACTATTGATCTGTTTACAGGATTATGTGAGAACGGAAATTTAGGAAACTTTTAACTGGTGAGAAAAAAATCTGTCAATCAAACGTTATAAAAGTTTGACGTGGAGCCCAGCAGGCTCCGCCTACTTTTATTGAGGCATCTGATTGGTCAGTTTATTTCTTAAACTACAGACAAAATATTGTAAAATAATAAAAAAAAGGTATAAAAGTCAGATCGGTTATTCTGGCCAATAGAAGCCAAAATACAGAAGTCTGTGGGAGTTTGGCTTCTTGGAGCCACTTCCTGTTTGGAATGGAGTCTCTCAGTCCAGTTCCATGTATACAGTCAGTGGAGAAAACTAACATAGGTTCAGGACAAACATGCAAACTCCACACAGAAATGATCCAGTCAGGATGTCCACCACGGTCATTTCATTGTTATGCTAACTATCAGGCAGCTAATGACCATAAACGCAGAAATATGGTCGCAGTCAGAGTTCAAAGATTGAAGACTCCGCCTGTGTGTCCACCATGACATTTGTTTTGTTTAGCTATGGACACGCCGAGCACAGAGCGCTCGTTCAAGCATGCACTCCTGAACACACACGTGGTGTGTGAACTCTGGACGAGCAGGAAAAGCTTTTTCTTCTTTTGTTCACTATTTACAGCATATTTCCACCAGCTGGGGGAGTGTTGATACAAAATGTCAAAATGATGCAAATCTTTTCACAGCTCTATTCTGATATATGAAAGACGATGTCATGGAATTCTGTCCAGGCACAAACCGCAACGATTCATTTCTCCTTCATGAACAAATGTTCTCATTTCCATGAATGAAAGGGGACGCCATCCATGCGTCACTACCAGATCCTAGACTGATTGGTCAAAGTTTAACTGATTTTTTTCTGAGATACCAAAACCTGCTTCGCATTATGTACACCAGAGTTTTAAATCCGTGTTTTTTATATGTGTATTTATATAGACTTTTATTGAAAGTGGCTGCTTGAATGCACGTTGAGGGCATTACAAACACAGACAAGCCCCGCCTCCTATCCTCCTGCCTCAAATCTACACTTTCTGCAGACAAGGAGCATCAGAAATGACAGCATGATTTTTTTTTGTGGGAAATCCCAGCTTTCTGTCTCAAAGAAACAGGAAGTCCTGGGAGGGGGGTGAGGGGGGTCAAGCTGCGAGGAGAAAAGCGAGTCTTAACGAGCCACCTGTAGAGCCGTCTACACGAATGGGGAGAGTTGATGCTCTAATGATGTTTTATTCCGACACAAACAATGCCGGTGCATGTTCTCCCACCTTTGTCTGCGTTCGGCCCAATAATGAGCTGAAAGTGATACAGAGGTGGGGGTGTGAAGGGGTGGGGGCGGGAGGATGCTGCCTGCAGTGACTGATTACTAACATTTAAATTCAGTTTTGCAATTGGAGGAGGGAGAGGGGCTCATTTAAGATGTCTGCTAAAGCAGGGGTCCCCAAACTTTTTCTCTTCTTCTCTATTGGGGGGGCTGTGGTTGGTTTGTATGCTAACAGAAAAAGTGCAACAATCACAGCCTAAACGTAAAGATTTATGACGTTCCAGAAGGCCACACATAGACACATTTTGAGTAAGTAATTTCTGTAATCTTTACAGAAAAAATATTAAAACAGTTTAAAAACTAGATGTATATAGTTGCAATAGATTAATAGTTGAAGATGCTTAAATTGATAGCTAAAAATGTTGAATCTGATAGCTGAAAACACTGAAGCAAATAGCTGAAAATGCTGAAGCTGATAGCTAACTAAAACATTAGCCGAAAAACCTCAAATAATTCTAAATTAGCCACAACAGTTATCATGTAGCTGAAATATTAGCTAAACTTCAAAATAGCCTAAAAATGTGAAAAAAGCCTAAATTAGCTTGACAAGCTAACAAGCTGTGTGTAATGTAGCAGAAATATTAGCTAAATGTGAAATTAGCCTAACAACCTGGAAAAATGTCTAATTTAGCCTAAACAGCTAGCGTAAAGCTAAAATACTAGCTAAACTCTAAATTAGCCTAAAAAGCTGAGAAAAGTCCAAATTAGCCAAAACAGCTAGCATGTTGCTGAAATATTAGCTACATGCCAAATCAGCCTAAAAAACTCAAAATGCCTAAATTAGCCAAAACAGCTAGCATGAAGCCGAACTATTCGCTAAATACAAAATTAGCCTACAAAACTGAAAAAAGTTTAAATTAGCCAAAACAGCTAGCATGTGGCGGACTTATTAGCTAAATTCCAAAACAGCCTAATAAACTGGAAAAATATCTAATTTAGTAAAACAGCTAACATAAAGCTAAAATATTAGCTCAACGGAAAAGGTCTAAATTAGCCTAAACAGCTAGCATGTGGCTGACATATTCGCTTAATACCTAATTAGCCTAAAAAACAAGAAAAAAGTCTAATTTAGCCCAAACAGTTTGGGGGTCCGGGCCAAATGAGGTGGAGGGCCGGATCCGGCCCGCGGGCCACAGTTTGGGGACCCCTGCGCTAAAGCATCAGAGACCCCAGCCTCTTTGGAAGTGGGCGGGGCTTCCATCCTCAATCTTCCATCCTGCCCGGACACATTTTGATCCGTTGTTCTTGTTTGTAACTGCTGTGATGAAGAAATGTCGATGTGACTCAGAAGTTCAATCTCCTCGGTTTCCTTTCCTTTACTCCTCTGGTGTTTGTACTTTATGATCTTTCCCTCTACTTTTAATCTCCTTTATCTCAATTTGTCTAACCTTTCCCTTCCCCCGCCTTTATTTCCCCTGTTGCTTCTCCATCCCGGTGTTTTATCTGCGGCTGTGGTGGAGCGGGTGGAGATGAGACAGAGGGCCGGCTGGCTGAGGCGTCGCTGTCTGCCTGCTGGTCCCCGTGGTACATTAGTTGTCCCTCACCATGTATTATTGATTCCCGCCCTCTAATCACTGTCTCCAGTGTTGCAGATGAGTCTTTGGAGCAGCGTCTGCACTCAGAGTCCCAGCAGCTCCGGATGAAGAACCCACAACAACAGGTGAGGTCATTCTGAACAGGAGGCGTCCAGGTTTAATCTTTGAGGGATTTATTCATCCGGACAGAATCGCAGCAAAATGTTGTGTAACCAGGTGAGCAGAGAAAAACAACCAAAAGAATTCTTTATTTAAATACTGAAGGAGATTGGATTTGATTTTTCTTTGGATTTACTTTTCAAACATTTATGGATAAAAGGAAAAGAAAAAACACTTAAGTTTAGATGCTTGAAACCAGTGGAGGAGCAGCGTTTCTCTGTGTTTCACATCCAGGCCTGGAGTGTCATCATACTTAGTTCTGCCTTAATGAATACACCTCATCATCCCATCAACGCTTCACTTTCAGCTCCTGAAATCAATAAATAAACTTCCACAAGGAATTAAAGTTAGATGACAAATATGAGCAAAACAAAAAAAATGAAAGAAAAAACGTTTTGGAGAAAAAAATGATTTTCACAAAACCACCTACTCATGGATTTATCGGTGTTCCGTCCTTTCTTAGAGAGGAGGAAGAACATGTGTAACATAAAGACAAATGAACAACCTGACGGGTTAAGACGGATCGTTTATTAGGGAGACAGACGTCACATCAAAACCAAAGAAAACTGAAAAACAAGACACCAAAAGTCTGACTTTAAGTTTGAAATGAGTGACTTTGGGCACACGAGGAGTATATTTGTATAAACTCCTTTTGTATTTGAGGCTAAACTTTTCTTACATTTATTATAAGTGTATTCTTTTTTTTTAGATTAGATTAAAAAGAGGGAGATTAGGATATTAAAGATATGGAGCTGGAGATAAAAAAGGGGGAGGATGAATAAAGAATTAGAATTACAAAAAAAGGACAACACGTTGCTCTATCAACGTTGATCACAAGGTCTTTTTCTGTCCACAGACACACTAGAAGACACAAATATGTTTGTTGTCTGCAAAAAGCTTCACAAACATCAACAAATGCATAAAACAAACACATCTAGATGAGGTTGCTAATGCGTCACGTTAGATGGAAACTTTGAAGGATTCGTTTTAAAGCATCATCCACTACAAACAAACATGTCTCTGTCCCTCTTATGAGACCCAGAACAGTTCTAAAACATCAGACAAACTCAGAAAATGAGTAATTCTTCTATAATATCTTCCTTTATTCCCTTCATAGTTTGTATTGTGATAGATCTCCAAACTCCACTGAGGAGAAGGATTTGCATGCGGTTCTGCTGCAGACAGCTGTGAAGGCCACAGCCTCTGTGAGGATCTGCAGCGCGGCTCCCTGTAGCTTCTACATGTTGACAGAGCTGAGCCAAAAACCCTGCATTCCTTCAGCGCTTCAACTCATTCTGTCACTATTTGTTCAGAGGCTCTCAGATACAGATTCAATACCGAGGGAAATCAATGTACTTTCACACCGGTATGGATCACACGGCTCTGCTCATCCGCCGTCTTCTGCCGCTGAAGGACTCTGCATTCCTGAGGAGGTCGGACGGAGGAGGAGAGGAGACCCTGAGACAGGAGTGTCAATCTCACAAAATCCAGAACACATCTTAGGTCACGGACCAAACAGGAAAAACATTTATTGAACACTCTGAAACTACATTTTCAAAACTTAAAAACCGCAACTTTATGGACTAGATATAGAATTACCTTAGTGTGAATGCTGTAAGCTGAATTTGGCTGCTGAAGATGCTGAAATTGATGACTAAAAACGCTGAAGCTGATAGATGAACATGCTGATGTTGATAGCCAGCTAATATATTATCTAACTGCCAAATGAGCCTAAAAAAAGCAATCAGGAAAAAAACTTAGGTTAGTCAAAACAGCTAGCATGTAGCTGAAAAAATAGCTAAACTTCAAAATATCCTAAAAAAATGAAAAAGCCCAAATTAGCCAAAACAGCTAGAGTGTTAGCCTAACTCCAAAACAGTCTAAAAAACCTAAAACGAAAAGCCTAAATTAGCCAAAACAGCTAGCATGTTACTGAGATATTCACTAAACTCCAAAACAGCCTAAAAAATCTGAGTAAATGCCAAAATATTACAAAAAGCTAGCAGAATGACAATTTTTAAAACTTTAAAACTGTAACTTTTTAACATAATTATGAATAATAAAAAGGCAGGAATATTATTCCAGAATAAATCAACTTAAACCTTAAATAACTTTCAATATTTTACTCTCCATAAAAATATATTTTGTCAGAATTATACAAGTTAGAAATGAGCTCAAGATAACATCGGGTCATTAATAACAATAAAATAAAATGATCTGGAGGGCCGGATAGAATTACCTGGAGGGCCGGATCCGGCCCCAGGGCCTTGACTTTGACACATGTGATCTAGAAGGCTAAAAAAAGAGGCTCATGGACGTGAAGCATCTCTGATTTCATGCACGCCCTGCAGAAACTGAGTCACCCCGCAGCGTGACGTCATGAATCTACGACGATCAGACGATGACCGGCACGTCTCC
>NW_023417145.1:17891-19807 GCF_002922805.2 Oryzias melastigma | reverse complement strand
TCCATCTTTTAAAGGCTTGATCCAATGGATTTTAAAACTGAACAGCTGAGATTGGCTGTAATTCACCTTCCTGAAAGTTGATTCACTTTCTTGAATCAACTTTTGCTTCAATCAAACCAATAAGGAACATTTTCAGAATGAAGCATCATTGAAGAATTGATGCTATAAAAATCTAATTTTTCTGAGCTCTATCTCCACAATACATTTAAAAAATGCTTGAGATCTCTAGCAAGAGATGCTAAATCACAGGCTCCTCTTGGGCTGGCCATGTTTGCAGCATCAGTTTCCATGGCGACGCCCTTAGTGAGAACTGAACTGCCTCCATGACATTAAGGGTTCAAGGTTTAAGCTGAAGTTATCAGTCTAAGCCACAAATCCAGTTTCATATCACAGGCCTCAGGTGTGTTTATCCGCAGCAAGCCTTCGTGTTGAACATTAATATTGGACTCACATGTTGGAGTCTTTCCAGGAGGAGGCGGCTGCTCCGCAACCACGCTTTTAGAAAGTACAAGGGAAGGGAAATCATCTGTCATTCTCCTGAAATAAGAAGAAACGTCAGGAGAAAGCCTCGGCGGCGTGGAGGGAGAATGCTAGAGTGTCTCAGAATTGCAAAGCTGCATCTAAAAACACATCAGGTTCAGGAGGATTGCTGATTGGCCAACATGGAAATGGTGGTGCTGGGCACAGAGACCATCTCCACTTCTCTCTACAAACAAAAAGAAAGGTGGAGGAGAGGAGATGGTTTTCAGTCGAGTTCCTACAAAGAGAACTATCATGTGTGTTTGAGCAAAACATTTTAGCAAAGTGTTCAAGCTTTAAAAAATACAAAAAACCTTTATTTGGACAGGTTTGGACAGGTTTTTAGACATCCAACACCTGGTTGAGCGGACTTTCTCGTGTGTCATGGTGTAACTTCCTGCAGGGTTGAAGCAGATTGCTCGCGGCTCGCGCACAAAATTATTAAATCAAGAAGAATCGTAGAAAACAAAACTGACAAACTATTTGGGGGATATTAGCTATTGCAGATTATTTTTAGAACATGATTTCTGAAACAAACGAGGTGCTGCTGTATTTAGGGATCAATGCTCCCTCACGATGATGAGGCGGGCTAATGTTAGCTGTATCTCTGGCACCATCTTGACCTGGAAACACTCTGGTGCCCTTTCGCTGAACCTCACAGCCTCAGACAAAAGTTCACGGAGAGATTTGGGTCAGAGGATGAGTAGATATATGATTAAAAAGAGAAACAGTCAGACTCAAGAGACGCCGACCCAGCGGCGTACACCTGCTAACCCCTTTTAGCTCAGCTTCAAGGAGGCCAGAGAGAAATGCTCATGCATCTGCCCTCTGTCCTACAGCAGAAAAACACAAACCCTCCCAAACACAAGCATCCTCTGGAAACACAGCCGAGCTAAACACTCTCGTTACATTTCAGAGCGGCGGCTGCTCTCTGCTCGTCTGTCGGGACCGCCGTTCCATCACAGACACTCCATTCTGACGCAGACGCTGCAGTCTGACGCAGACGCTACAGTATGACGCAGACACTGCAGACGCTGCATTCTGACGCAGACACTGCAGTCTGACGCAGACGCTACAGTCTGGCGCAGACGCTACAGTCCGACGCAGACGCTACATTCTGACGCAGACGCTGCATTCTCACGCAGACACTGCATTCTGACACAGACGCTGCAGTCTGACGCAGACAATGCAGACGCTGCATTCTGACGCAGACGCTGCAGTCTGACGCAGACAATGCAGACGCTGCATTCTGACGCAGACGCTGCAGTCTGACGCAAACGCTACAGTCTTACGCAGACGCTACATTCTCACGCAGACGCTGCATTCTGACGCAGACGCTGCAGTCTGACGCAGACGCTACAGTCTGATGCAGACGCTGCAGTCTGACGCAGACAATG
>NW_023417145.1:0-1410 GCF_002922805.2 Oryzias melastigma | reverse complement strand
AAAAAAAAAAAAAAAATGTCAGGAACCCAAATGAAATATATGTGTAATAATACCAAATACTCTTAAAGAGAGACTTTTATTTTAACTCATAAACTCAGAATGAACAGCTTTAATGATGCACAAAATAAAAAGTCGTGGAGGGAGGTTTCTGAGTGGCATGAAAGGAGGAGTGAGAGCGTGGACGAGCAAAGGCCGTAATGAGTGGGAGACAGTGAAGAGATGGCTGCTGGGAGCATAAGGACAGAGCTGTTCTCAGAACATATCAAACATTTTCAGCCTCTCGGAGCAGATTGGGAGTCAGAAGCAGAGGGTTGGACGGAGAGGATTCAGCTCGCCGCTTTTCCACTGAGACACAGAGAGGGCTCTGCAACAACCACACTAGAAACCGCCGTAGCTAAAGTTCATACAGCGTGAATCCACACGCTATCATCATTTAACACTACATAAAAAATAAAAAAAACCCCTCAGAGGGTCAATATTAAAAAATCAAGGCTGGACTGGTTCAGTGTTCAATGAGAACGTGAACATGATCTTATTGGATGGATTTAACCTGCATTGTCACTAGTGCTGCCACAAACGATTATTTTAAAATTCGACTAATCACCGATTATTTTTTACGATTAGTCGACTAATCGGGTCATACACAAGTGGATGTAAAACACACATCTTAAGCATAATTAGCTTTAAACTAACAAAAACTAGATATATTCACATTAGCATTATCGTAGATAGAATGTAAGCTAAATTTGGTTGCAAAAGATGCTGTTGACAATGGCTGAAGATGCTGATAGCCTGCTAAAATATTAGTTAAAGGCCAAATTAGCCTAAAAAAAAACCTAGATTAGCCAAAACAGCTAGCATGTATCTGAAATACTAGCTAAACTCCAAAATGGCCTGAATAAAAAAACAACAAAAAAGCTTAAGTTAGCCAAAACAGCTAGCATGTAGCTTAAAAATTAGCTAAACACAAAAATAGCCTAAAAAACTAAAAAAGCTTGAATTAGCCAAAACAGCAAACATGTTGCTTAAATATTAGCTAAATTGCGAAACAGCCTAAAACATCTTTAAAAAGCCTGTTAGCAAAAACAGCTAGCATGTAGCTAAAATTAAAACTCCAAAATAGCCTAAAAACCGTAATAAATGCCAAAATAGTCCAAGAAGCTAGCAGAATATCATAATAACTTTCAATTTTACTAAATTCTGACTCCATATAATATAAAATAACGACTAATCGACTATTAAATTAGTCATCGACTATTTTAATAGTCGATTAGTCGTCAATTAGTCGACTAATCGTGGCAGCCCTAATTGTCACGTACATAACAACATTTATCATAAAATAAACAATAAAAAAGTGCAAAATAGGAATGATCCATGGAGCACGTTTACTCACCCCATTGTTGGGTCCCA
>NW_023417144.1:23753-24828 GCF_002922805.2 Oryzias melastigma | reverse complement strand
AACTGTTTACGGAGTGAATATTAGGCTCACACACTGAGCATCTGACTTACTAGGAACACGAAGATAGAAAAAAATGACAAGAATGCTTAATATTCTGACTTTTAATGTTCATAACTCATATTTATTAGAGCAATAGATTTAAAACAGTTAAACTACATAGTACAACTAGCACAAGAGACAACAATATGTACAGTTCATACTTTAAAATGATATTGAATTTGGTGTGCCAGAAGTTTACATTTTGGGCCCATCCATCCATCCATCCATCCATCTTCTTTTCCGCTTCTTCCCTTTCGGGGTTGCGGGGGTGCCGGAGCCTATCCCGGCTACTGAAGGGCAAAGGCGGGGTACACCCTTGACAGGTTGCCAGTCCGTCGCAGGGCCCCAATCACACACACATCCACTCTCACATTCACACCTAGGGACAATTTAGAGTCACCAATTAACCTATGAAGCATGTTTTTGGACGGTGGGAGGAAGCCGGAGTCCCCGGTGAAAACCCACGCATGCACGGGGAGAACATGCAAACTCCACACAGAAAGGTCCCAGCCGGGATTCGAACCGGGGCCTTCTCGCTGTGAGGCGAGAGCGCTAACCACCTGCGCCACCGTGCAGCATTTTGGGCCCAATTCTTTTTATTTTATATACTAAAGACATCTGTTAAGTTGCTAATTTTATCTTTTGGCCTTTTTTTAAACTAATACACCCCATATAATAATTTTTATATGCTCTAAACAGGTATTTTGCTCTTTTTTTAAATTTATTTTGCAACAGTTTTATCAATATCTAGTATTTTATGCTATGTAAGCTGTGAGGTGTTGAATGTGTAACCTTGGTTGTCGTTCCACACCAGTTTAGGGTGAGTTGAGGGCTACTTGGTTAAGATTTGGATTTATACTGATGCTGTCTTTGTTTAAACAAAGATTAGCTCTGTTTTAACGCTGGTTTAGTAAGGAAAATATATAAATATAAAATATATGCCTTGAGTTAAGGTGACACATTTGAAAGTCATAATTACGATAGAATATTAATGACAGATTAATTGGGGCAATTTTCATTTAGTACTAAATGTGAT
>NW_023417144.1:8284-22375 GCF_002922805.2 Oryzias melastigma | reverse complement strand
AATCAGAAAAATGCCCCAAGAACACATTAAAAACACAGTTTTTATGTGGAATAGTCCTCTTTGTTATCCATTCCTCGACTTGTATCAATAATACATGACTAAATTAAACTAAATCCGTCTTCCTTCTAGGGGATGTTAAATTAATCAGCTGCGTCGGGGCTCCATAAATGTGTAGATAAATGTTGATGTGACGATGAGCCGACTCCTCCTTATTTCTAACTGACTGATCTCCTCCGTCCGTTCAGGCTGCTGTAAACACGTTTATCGGTCTGATCTTCTGAGTGCAGACCGCTCCTCTGAAGGATGTTTCCATCTCTCACCAGCAACAGATGAGCTTCTTCCTGCAGCTGCTTTCTGTTACAGAACGAGACTGTTTGGAGTTGGTGTCTCGTGACAGCTCGGCTTTGAGGTCTGTCTTCTATTCGACTTATTCTGAAACATGCATAAAAAAAGAGTTGCACTCTTTTCAATCTAATCATATGTCATGCAGCAAGTTTGAAAAATACAAATTTTTGATTAAACGACCCTATAAAAATAATGTGAAACAAAAATTCAAATTTCATTATTCATTTATGTTATTATCAAGAAATGTTTTGTACTTTGCAATTTTAAAATAGCTCCGATATTTGACCGGATTCCTCCATAAATTACACCCAAATTCAACATTCACCTCCACAAGCATTTATTATTATTATTATAGGAGGAGACATTAATATACACTAAACAATACACCCAAACACAATTATCACATCTATTCTGTAATTCACTGATTTAGAGAAGTTATATTTCAGGATTTTTAAGAACTTATTCAGAATAATTAAAAGTGAACTTTCCCGCACTAACGAGCATGTGCTAATTAGCTAGCTGACGCTAATTGATTGACCACCAGTTCACGATTTTATAACAAAATATGTTTTTAACGACAGGAAGTGACATCTCGCTGATGAGTAGAAATTTAAGATCCATATACCAGAATTTAGGACATTTTAAACTTTTATACAGACATATTTTAGTTCTATTAAGTTTAACCCTTTAACTACCCCATAAAGAAAAAAAACGACACCAAAAAAAGGTGTTTTTTTCCGGCTGCCTACTACCTTAGTACGTTGCCACTGACGGGACATCAAAGTAAAAAAAAAAAATACTTTTTTCTAAAAATACTTAAGTGGTCCTTAAAAAAATTCAAGTAAAAAAACAAGTTCTGGTTACTAACTGTGTAAAAATGTAAGTAGTAAAAAAAAAACAAAACTTGTTAGTAACTGGTGCACACCAAATGGTAACTGTTTTTTTCTTCCTTTTTTTTTTTTCTTTTTTCTAAAAGTTGAATAAAAAAAATTCTACTTACTAATTGATGCTCACCAGTTACTATCTAGTGTGCATCCATTACTAAACAGTGTTCTTTCTTTCATTATTATTATTTCAATAAAAAAATCATCAGTTTTTCCACAATCATTATTTTTAAAAACATGTTTTCTAAATGTTCCCTACTGTTTGGTTGAGGAGACAGTTAAAGGGTTAAGAACTATAAGGACTTAAAGATCCACTACTGTATTTAATTGTATTTTTAACATGCTCCTGTAGCATAAAAGAATTTAAGATTATTAATTAATATTAAAATAGTGTTTCAGAGTATTCAACTGGTGCTGAGTCAGAAGCAGATAAAAACCCACAGTTTGAAAAAGCTCAGGTTTATACCGCAGTGGCTGCCATGGGCGGGACTTAAATGATCCACTTGTATCCACCATGCATACATTTAAAGTTAGAGACAGAAATGGTACAAAATTCATGTCAAACGAGCAGATAGTCCAGTTTTTACAATCGTAGATATTATCTCTGATTTAAAAAGGTCCTGAGAAGTTCTTCCAGACAGAGGCAACAATAAACTGGAATCTCCCTATCAAAATAAAATACACCCAAACGCAACAATCATGCCTAGATATTCAGTGTTATTATAGGAGTACTGTTACCCATCAAAACTTGGGCCTGGGAAGTGATCGGGTTCTTTCAGACAGAACAACACAGCAAAACTCATAAATTAGAACTATAAATATTTTGCATTTGAGGTAATATTATCCCCCATTATAAAATGAGTCTGGTGAGTGATTGTGTTGTTCCAGACTGAGGCAGTAATAAAGTCTACAAACACACACACAAAAGGGCTTTAAAGGACAGTAACACAAAAAGTAAGTTAAAATTAACCAAAATATCAAAGAACTAAAACATATATAGTTAAGTGTACATGTTTTTACTGCCATCCACATAAAAGGGAGATGGATACAAGTGGAACTACATCTGAGGTTATGAGTAGCAAAACCTCTAATAGGTTGAACACTGTTCTATGCTAGAAAGTATTAACTTTTCGTGTTTTTAAGTAAGTTTTTTCAGAGTTTGGGTTGTCTTGAGCTTTAGTCACAACTGCCATTAAGGGTGAATTTAGGTTCTCTGCAGGTGAAAAATGGAGAGACATCAAGCGCTGCAAACAGCTTTCTGTGGCTCACCTGACTCACATGTCACAAACTGTGATTCAAGTCTCCAAAGTTATGACTCAAGTCTCAAAAGCTGGGACTTAAGTCTGGTGGGTCGCGACTCAAGTCTTGTGAGCCATGACTCAAGTTTCGTGGGTCGTGACTCAAATCTTGTGGGTCGTGACTAAAGTCTCATGAGCCGTGACTCAAATCTTGTGGGTCACAACTCAAGACTTGTGAGCCATGACTCAAGTCTCGTGGGTCACAAATCAAGTCTTGTGAGCCGTGACTGAAGTCTCATGGGTCGTGACTCAAATCTTGTGGGTCACAACTCAAGTCTTGTGAGCCATGACTCAAGTCTCGTGGGTCGTGACTCAAATCTTGTGAGCCGTGACTGAAGTCTCGTGGGTCGTGACTCAAATCTTGTGGGTCATAACTCAAGTCTTGTGAGCCATGACTCAAATCTTGTGAGCCGTGACTCAAGTCTCGTGGGTCGTGACTCAAATCTTGTGGGTCACAACTCAAGTCTTGTGAGCCATGACTTAAGTCTCGTAGGTCGTGACTCAAATCTTGTGAGCCATGACTCAAGTCTCGTAGGTCGCAACTCAAGTCTTGTGAGCCGTGACTCAAGTATCGTGGGTCGCGACTCAAATCTTGTGGGTCGTGACTGAAGTCTCATGAGCTGTGACTCAAATCTTGTGGGTCACAACTCAAGTCTTGTGAGCCATGACTTAAGTCTCGTAGGTCGTGACTCAAATCTTGTGAGCCATGACTCAAGTATCGTGGGTCGTAACTCAAATCTTGTGGGTCACAACTCAAGTCTTGTGAGCCATGACTTAAGTCTCGTAGGTCGTCACTCAAATCTTGTGAGCCATGACTCAAGTCTCTTAGGTCGCAACTCAAGTCTTGTGAGCCGTGACTCAAGTATCGTGGGTCGCGACTCAAATCTTGTGGGTCGTGACTAAAGTCTCATGAGCTGTGACTCAAATCTTGTGGGTCACAACTCAAGTCTTGTGAGCCATGACTCAAGTATCATGGGTCACAACTTAAGTCTTGTGAGCCGTGACTCAAGTCTCGTGGGTCGTGACTCAAATCTTGTGAGCCATGACTGAAGTCTCATGAGCCGTGACTCATGTAACTGTCCACCCGGCTAGTAACCAAAAAAGTTAAGTTAGAGCCCTGCGTACGGGTATAAGATCTGGTGGAGGTTCGCGTTTGCTGCTTTAACTCTCATATAAAATCAGCAACAGCCTGACGATGGTAAAATTGTCAAATTTTAGCATCACTGTGGTTTTAATGTCTTATCATCTCTACAAAACGGGATTTACATCCATCTCTCCTCTAACATTACTCGCTAATTGTGTCTCTTCCGTTTTCCTTCGTCCATGGGGCTTCTAAATTAGGCAGAGAAATTGGTCTTAATTTTTCATTAAAGTCTTAAATTTAACTTGAGGAAATGTGCAGGAACCCTGTTTTTTTATTATTCCAGTGTGGTATAAAGTACATTCAAGTAGTAGTAAGTAGTAACTTACATTCGCTGTACAAATACTTCAAGAAACGTGACAACTGTACATTGTCAGGTGGTCATACGAGCCTCAAAGGAACTGCACCTACAGCCGCAACTCTCGGCGACCCTTTATGACCACCCCTATGGTACAGATGCAGATGGCTTAAAATGTCGTACAAATTATATAACTAAAGTTCTGGATAGCCAGGGATTCACTTTTTGTGGTTCTCAAACTCAGATGAAGCTGATTTGAAAGATAATTGGGGTCTAGATATTCCCCTGGCTGACAACTCTGCTAACAAGCACAGAGATCCCTCTTTTAGCTCGTTTAGTCAGAACTGGTGAGATGTATTATAGCGAATACCCCCAAAACACAGCAGAATGTAGTTTACTAGTGTAGAAATACACTGTGACTTACGACTTCATCACTAAATGCTCCTCAAGGTTCTGCTGGGCAATTACAAATGTCCCCGCACGTTGACATCACCTGCCCTCATTCACTTCAAATCAATGAGCAATCAGCCCCACGTCCAATCCAGAGGCTGCAGAGCGGCCGGCCTCGGTAATGGTCCGAAGCATAGATAATACTTTGATTGAGGCCGAGTGATCATCGTCTCCTCTGTTGGGAACCTTTGCACGCACACATCGTTTAAAGCCTGTGCCCAATTGCACATTATGAAAAGACATTAGGGGAAACGCACCGAGAGCCGTGAAGCATTAAATGTCAAGTTCATTAAAAATCTGCTGTCTGTGTTTGAGACATTTTGTGGAAGCCAAGTTACACATATTGGAGAGTCAAAGCCGGATTTAATGGTACCTGGAATGCCTATAAATGAGTGTAATGTCTTAGATCAGGCTCTTTCTCTACGCTGATTTAGAAGTGACCTCCAAAATTAAAGCTATAACTTGAGGCAAATTAGTAGAAAAGTCTTTGACACCATCGTTTGGGTATGCAGCCAAGCATTTTTCAGCGTATTTAGGATCGCTCTATCAGGACATGTTCTGAAAGGTTTTCTTATTTCAAGTTTACTTTGTGAAAGTGGAGTCCCTCGAGTTTCAGAGTCAGAGAGGACTGAATGAGTGAGAGATAAATAATGCAGGTCAGGTTCCTATTGTTTGTTGAGGGCCCTTTGCAGCCGGCAGCGCAGCACTGAAGACTTTGTGAAATATTGATTCACTACTTATAAGTTGTTGTTTGGATTCTGCCTGACTTTTAGGCAAAGAATGAAGAAATTCTTGTTTTTATGCCTGTGCATGAAGTAATTTCAGAGTAGAAGAAGTAGATTTAGACACAAAAATATTCTGAATATTAACATCACTAGATGAGATACTGTAGATATATTTTATTAAACCCGTCCAATTATGAAAAAATTCTAACGTTACGTTGGAAACGTGCTTTAAATGTAAAAATCTATTAATAAGTGTAATACTTTTGCAATCACACATCAAGTCTTAAGAACCACTTCAATGAAAATGTCTTTTTTTGTGTTTTTAACATTCCTCATAGCATTTGCCAGACAAAATGGTCGAAATATTGCTGAAAATATGTAAAGTGACTTACAATTTATGGGTTTAGAATGTTTAAAGCAATTTTACGTAAATAGTAAAAGCTAACCTCACCAGTTTCAATAGAAATTTGCACATTTATTTCATTAATATCCGGCCGAACTGCGGTCTCTGGTGAGAGAGACTTTTGGCACACCAAGTCAGTAGTTGCGTTATTAGCACCAGAATTTTCAAGCATCTGGTTTTCTTCTCCAATTTAAAATAAAAAAAATATTTAGAAATGCAGCTTTAATTATAAATTATTTTATATATCGGTCCTCTGAAGATCCTTTTTCTCATGACAGAGCGATGAGGTGGGGAATGGGGGCGGGGTTCCGAGTCAACAGTCCCGCCCACAACCCAGAATTGTATATTTAATGAGCTACTTCCGCTATACATAAAATATGTCTTAAAAAACACAAATGGCTTTTTGATTTTGTCTTAAAATTGCACAGTCATAATCAAAAGACTATTGGGAACAATTTTACTAAACAAAAATAGTTGACACATTTCTGAAACAATACTCTAATAACAACACCTATGAGTAATTATCCTTCATAATGAAGACACAATCATATGAGTACCGAGTGATTTTCCTTTTTTTTTTTCAGAAACAAGCTTTAATAGTCAAGATATACAGTTGCAAGAAAAAGTGTGTGAATCCATTGGGATTACTTGGATTTCTACATGAATTTCTCCATTTGTATATGGTTTGTATTACCGTGGACACCAAGGGTTTTCTTTAGTAACTCTTTCCAGCTTTACGCAACTCAACAATTCTTGATCGTAGATCTTCTGAGATCTGTTTTGTGCGAGTCATGGTTCATGTCAGGCAATGCTTCTTGAAAAGTCAAAACTGGTGTGTGTTTTTATAAGTCAGGGCAGCTTTAACTCACACATCCAGTCTCATCACATTGATTGGATTCCAGGTTGTCTGATTAGCTTCAATTAGCTCTTGGAGAATAAGTCATTGATTGCTGAAGGCAATCAGAGTATGTTCTCCTACAACTTTCTTATATTTTATTATTATTCCACCGGATTTTTGACGCGCTTCTCCTCCTACATTACATGTCAAAGTCCAGGGGGAGGAAGTTATTAAAGGTTTAAGATGATTTATTCTGGAATAATATTCCTGCCTTTTTGTTACTAATAATTATGTTACAAAGTTACCGTGTTTAAAGTTTTTAAAATTGGCATTCTGTTAGCTTTTTGGACTATTTTTGCATTTGCGAAGATTTTTTAGGCTAATATTAGCTAATATTTCAGCTACATTCTAGCTGTTTTGGCAAATGTATGCTTTTTTTTGTTTTTAAGGCTCTTTTGGAGTTAGGCTAAAATTTACATGCCAGCTGTTTTGAATCATTTTGGCTTTTTTTTCTTGTTTTTTTTGGCTATTTTGAAGTTTAGCTATTTTTTCAGCAACATGCTAGCTGTTTTGGCTAATTTATGCTTTTTTGTTCTTTTTTTAGGCTCTTTTGGAGTTAAGCTAATATTTACATGCTAGCTATTTTGGCAAATTTAGGCTTTTTTTCTTGCTTTTTAGGCTATTTTGAAGTTTTGCTACTTTTTCAGCTCCATGCTAGCTGTTTTGGCTAACCTAAGATTTTTTTTTTTTTTATTTTATAGGCTAATTTGGCATTTAGCTAACACTTTAGCTGGCTATCAGCTTCAGCGTTTTCAGCTATCAGCCCTAGCATCTAGAGCGGCCAAACTCAGCTTACAGCATTCACGCTAGCATTATCGCAGGTTATGCTGTATATCTAGTTCATAATCGTGTTAAAAGTTAAGGTTTTAAAGTTTTAAAATTTTTATTTTAATGTTTAATAAATGTTTGTCCTATTCGACCTCGGACCGAAGGTGTATTTTTGATTTTGGCTCCCTGTGAGATTGAGTATGACACTCCTGTCCTACATTAAAAGAACTTTAAAGATGCAACCAAAAGTACTTTGCAAAGCTCCGTTGTGAGAAGTGTGCTATCACTTTTGGTACCAAAAGCTAAATAGTTAGCTAATTAGTTAATATTTTTCTGACAAAATTTCCCATAGGAAATTATTGAGACCAAGAAATTACCCATGATCCCTCAAAATGGTTCTTCGAAGTCCCTGTTTGTTCTAAAGGTAATCTTCAAGAAGCTTTAATATGTGCTGAAGCTTATGGAGATTAGTGAAGCTTTTAAGGTTATAAAAAGATAAAGAAAGGGTATGATAACATTTTTAAAGATAAAAAATCTGGTAAGGTTAGCAGAAGTTATCGAGAAAGCTTTATAAATAGCACACAAGACTAAAACAATACCTCTTTAGAGTTCTAAAAACAGTTTTCTAACTGTGCTTAAGTAATTAAAATTATTTTTTAAACCTATAAAAAGCTAAAGGTAAGCACAAACATTACCCATAATTCATCACAACCATGAGTAAAGTGGCTGTTTCTTCTAAAGGGAATCTGCTGGAAGCTTTACAAGTGCTATCTGCTATTTAAGGACAAAATCAAAGAGGCTTAGTTTTTTTTATTAAAAGATTTTTATTCAGAAATTGTATTTACAGACTATAGATGATCCTATTTAATGACAAATTCACGCAGAAATCCAAGTAATCCCAAAGAGTTCACATCCTTTTTCTAGTAACTGTAAATCAATAGGACGATGCCGCTAAGTCCTCTTGAAAACTGTCCTTTAGCTTGACTTTTGCTGCTTCTGGAGGCGTTGTAGGTGACATAGCAGTCCAGGAAGTCAGGCGGTGAACTTGAGCCACAAGAGAAGCTATCAGGACTTTGGTTCCCACGGGTCAGTACAAATGTCAAGTGGCCCAGATCTCTCCAGGAGGAGCAGATGAAGAGTGCTATGAAAATGATAAGTGACATGACCGGAGGACGGAACGTGTCTGAAAGTGTGTGTGTGGGGGGGGGGGGTTAAAATGACAAATGACAAGACAGGAGGTTAGAAGATTAGATCCAATGGAGGAACTATAATTATAGCATGTGAGATACAACCAGGATGTCCCTTTTGTGTCTTTACTAGTCCTGCCACAAACAATTATTTTAATAGTCGACTAATCACCGATTATTTTTTCTGATTAGTCAACTAATTGGGTCATTCGCAAACTGGTTATAAAACACCCATATTAACCATCATTCCCTATAAAGTAAGAACTAGATATATAGGATTACCTGCGATAATGCTAGTGTGAATGCTGTAAGCTGAATTTGGCTGCTGAAGATGCTAGTGCTGATAGCTAAAAACGCTGAAGCTGATAGCCAGCTAAAATAATGCAAAATTAGCCCCCCGAAAAAGAAAAAAAAGCCTAAATTATCAAAAATAGCTAGCATGTAACAGAAATATTTTCTAAATTCCAAATTAGCCTAAAAACTGAAACATTAATAAATTAGCCAAAAAAGCTAGCATGTAGCTGAAATATTTGCTAAACTCAAAATTAGCCTAAAAAACTGAAAAAAAAAAAAAATTAGTCAAAATAGCTAGCACGTAGCTGGAAAATTAGCTAAACTCCAAACTAGCCAAAAAATAAAAAATAAAAAATTGTGAATTAGCCAAAATAGATGGCATGTAGCTGAAATATTTACTAAAATCCAAATTAGCCTAAAAAACTGAAAAATTCATAAATTAGCCAAAATAGCTAGCATGTAGCTGAACTATTAGCTAAACTCCAAACTAGCCAAAAAAATTATAAATTAGAAAAAATAGCTAACATGTAGCTGAAATATTTACTAAACTCAAAATAAGCCCAACAAACTAAAAAGAAAGCTAGCATAACACCATTATAACTTTCAACTCAATTAATTGGGTCATAAGCAAACTGGATGTAAAACACACATCTTAATCATCATTCCCTATAAACTAAGAACTAGATATATAGGATTACCTGCGATAATGCTAGTGTGAATGCTGTAAGCTGAATTTGGCCCCTGAAGATGCTAGTGCGGATATCTAAAAACGCTGAAGCTGATAGCTGAAAACGCTGAAGCTGATAGCCAGCTAGACTATTGGTTAAATGCGAAATTAGCCCAAAAACCAGAAAAAAAGCCTAAAATTAGCCAAAATAGCTAGCATGTAGCTGAAATACAAGCCAAAGTCCGAACTAGCCCAAAAAAAAAGAAATGTAAATTAGCCAAAATAGCTAGCATGTAGCTGAAATATTTGCTAAACTCCAAACTAGCCAAAAAAAGAAAAAAATCATAAATTAGTCAAAATAGCTAGCATGTACCTGACATATTAGCTAAACTCCAAACTAGCCACAAAAAAGAAAAAAAAATAAATTAGCCAAAATAGCAAATTAGCCTAAAAAACTGAAAAATTCACAAATTTGTCAAAATAGATAGCATGTAGTTGAACTATTAACTAAACCCCAAACTAGCCACAAAAAACTCAAACAATCGTAAATTACCCAGAATAGCTAGCATGTAACTGAACTATTAGCTAAACTCCAAACTAGCCAAAAGAAGAAAAAATCGTAAATTAGAAAAAATAGTAGCATGTAGCTGAAATATAAGCTAAACTCCAAACTAGCCTAAAAAAGAGAAAAAAAATCGTAAATTGGCCAAAATTGCTAGCATGTAGCTGAAATATTAGCTAAGTTCCAAACTAGCCAAAAAAAAGAAAAAAATCGAAATTTAGCCAAAATAGCTAGCATGTAGCTGAAATAGTTGCTAAAATAGTAAATTAGCCTAAAAAACTGAAAAAAAGCATAAATTACCCAGAATAGCTAGCATGTAACTGAACTATTAGCTAAAGTCCAAACTAGCCAAAAAAAGAAAAAAATTGTAAATTAGAAAAAATAGCTAGCATGTAGCTGAAATATTTACTAAACTTCAAATTAGCCTAAAAAACTGAAAAGAAAGCTAGCACAACTTTATTATAACTTCCAACTTTACTACACTTTGACTAGATATAACATAAAGTAATGACTGATCAACTATTAAATTAGTCATTGACTATTTTAATTGTCGATTAGTCCACTAATCGTGGCAGCTCTAGTCTTTTCGCCTTCTAACCTTTCCTATTGCCTTCATTACTGGACTTGTTGTAAAGTTTGTTGCTCCGTTTTTATTTTCCATGCAGATTTTGGCAACTGCACATCATCGGATAGATCAGAAACTGTTTTTTATGAAGCCAGGAGGCGTCAAAGGAAGTCATTAATCCAAGTTTGTCTGAACGTCTGCTTATCAGAAGTGGTCTTTGTTCATGCCGGTTCCTCCCACTCTGTGTGCTGAACAGATCAGAAACATGAGCTTTCACAAGCCGCTCAGCCGGTAGACTGGTTGTCGTCCAGCCTGAACATCGGCTCTTCTGTCCCACACTCCCGGTCTCATCTGGAGTTTTAAGCATGTATGTCTGTGTTAAACACTAAAGAACACACTGCGGACCTAAATTAGGATTTAAACAAATATGCCACGCAGGACTAGATCATTTACCAGAAAGGAAAATATTGAAGTGTCCAGCTCCTGATTGCTAAATTCATTTGTCTCGGAGGGGACGATGTCTGCTTTTGCTTTTCCTGCTGACTAACACTTGAGTTATCTCAAAGCCAGCGGGAGTCGTCTCCAGAGTTCAATTCCGCATTAAGAATTAGCTTCAGCTGTAATGTATTTAACTGATAAGTAAATGTTCAAGCGTGGGCATGATTACACTTTTACAACAAAAAATAGGTCAGACGGAATATTCACTCAAGCCATGAGAACATTGGACGAGTTAATGTTTTATTGCTGGACTAGTGGCATCTACTCTCCCCCTTCAAAGCTTTAGGGCTTTTTTTGTCATTTATGGAAAGTTTGGGGATTTTCTTTAACAATGTTGTTGCTGAAGTTTTAAAATAAAGCTGTATTATGCTAAAGTAACTGGACACACATGTTCTGGTAGCATTTTTCTTGTGATGGAGGACATATGTCAAGATTATTAGGCCTAGAATTGCGTTTCTGAGTATTCCTGTTAAAACTGTTGTGAATCGGGAGCAGAGGAAAGAATGCAGTTGGAAAATTGATGGGCCACAAGCTTGATGCTCCACTTCATTCTGATATATCCACTTGTAGACCAATAGATCCATGTACAGTACGTCTTCGTTGTCCTCGATTGAGCTGGACTCTGGCTCCAAACTGTTCGGGTGGATAGCTCCAATATAGCTCACCACTGGTAATGTTCGGTTGGGGTTGTTAGGGACTGTAAAGCTAGCGGTAGAGCGTGTAAATTGATGGAAGGCTTACTTTGTGCCAACAGTCTTATCCACGACTATATTAATATTTAATAAAATACTACCACACTGTGAAAGAATTGGCCAAATCTGAATAATTGTAGGGGCTTTAGAGGTGTCCCAACTTGGTTTTTGAGGGTAAGAATTAGGGATACAGGGCTGACGATCCGCGTTTTTACACTTAAATACACATTTACACTCAAATGTAAGTTATAATACCAATGTTATGTTATTTATGAGCACTGGCGGGTACCGTAGTGACCAGTGACAATTGATGACATCATCAAAGGGTGGTAACGTCCGAATTTGAAGACACTATTTCTCCATAACTATCCGTTTTGAGGGCTAAATGTAGGGGTAGGAACAAGCAGTAGAGGTAGGGTAAGAATTCGAATTCGGCCAATGACCTAGAAAACAAGTTTTTTTACTTTGGCTAAACACGGATTAATCCTAATTAAAAGACTTCTGGGAATGCTTTTGGATCCAAAGATGATTGGAGCAACATAAAACCTCGCTTTTATTGACAACGACATTCATTTGGCTCCAATTTACTCCAGTTCCGACCAGCTGGAAGATGCCCCATCAATACTGACTCTTTAAGATCATGAAAACGTCTTTGACTTGGTGAGTATAACCTCGTTTCCACTGAGCAGTCTGGTACAGCGAGGAGTAATACAGTACGTTCTAGTCAATGCTGGTGAGCGTTGAGTGGTTTTCATGGTGGATGAGTGGTGTATAGCGCTAGCATGTCGTTAGCTCACAGCATTGCCAAGGATGGCAAGGAGCATTTGAAGTCTCACCATAGACCAGACTTGCTATTGTTTGTAGGTGATTTCAATTTAGACCAAAAGAGTACACAGGAAACTGGAAAAACTCCAATGCTCACAAACGTTGGAAATGTTAGCTTAAATGAGCGCTACATTGACACTTTCTAATGTCGTTAACACTTTCGGTCAACCGACGGGTGGCTCTACCCGATCCGTTCTGGTCCATTTATCAGTGGACCTACAACCGTTGGGTCCTCCAAGATCGGTCCATTTTACAATGGATTACTCAAAATACCAGACTGGACCGGACCAGACCTTGAAATGTTCTTTCTCCAGTGTCTTTCTTCTTGGACCTTTTTGTTTTTTTGGTAATCTTAAACTTTGACCCTAACTGAGATCGCTGAGGCCTACGGTTTAACTTGCTCACCTTTTGGATTCATTCTTCCAGTAGCCAGTCAGTCTCCCCTGGAAATGTTCACAGATCCCCCCAATCGTTGGCCATTTATAGACATAACTCCAACTGTAGTTACTGAAGTTTCCAATGTCTTTTTCAGACATTTCCAGACCTGTAAAGATAAATCCTTGATGTCACTTTAAAACCATTTTATTGTTCTGTACTTCGTTGGCAACTCTCCATTATGTGATGACCTTAGACATGTCAGCTGTGAAGTGATTCTTGACTAAAGCAAAGACAATAGATGACAAAAGCCGTCGGCAGCAAACTAAATTTAATAATGAGACTTCTAAACTCAAAGACACAAATGTGACAGTAAAGCTAAAATATATATTTTAGTGAATAACAATAACATGAAGATATATTGGCCTCTTTCTTGAGGCCAGCGTGTCTTTTTGGATGATGACTGACAGATCTGATGAGAGTCAACTAGATCGATGACAGATTAGCTGACGGCACATTCAGCAGAGATTGTTCTTTGCGACGACAAGCCGTGAAAGCCTTCAGGATGCTCTCATTTCATCTGAACTCCTCTCAGCTGCAACATAGAGAAAACAAAACTGTCCTACTTTCCCTGTTTTGTCCTGAAGTCGCCCAGTGAAAATTCTCTTTGTCCTAAGCGAGCAGAAATAGCCCGAGTGTGGTTTTAGGAAGGGTGTGTTGTTCCACATCTGTGGTCTCTTAGTCAGAAGTGACTCCATCAGCATGTGGCGCTCGCCGTTTCTGACAGGGAGCGACTTTCTCATGGTTTCCACCGCGATCACCATGCAGCTTTGAATAAATGTCAAACATTCAGTCGGTGGGATGTTGATGGAAATTCAAGGTGATCATTTGATCAACTCCTAAAGAGGAGAAAAAACTCAAGAATTTGAAGCCACATCTGCTTTCAATTTGTGCTGAAAGGACCTCACTTTGCTGTGTCATTCTACATCTGTTTAAAAAAACAAAACCCTCCTTGCAGATTCCTGGAGTGTACAATTTTATGGAAATTCTCTTTTTCCATGATGGTCAAAGGTTTTGGCTGGAGAAAAATTACACATGCGGAGGAAAAGCATGCTTGCTAAAGTTGAAGCCCACTTGAGGGTTTCCTGTTTTTGACTTCATGATTTATGGAACAGGCTTTTGAGAGGAGACGCATGAATTAAATACGTGCTGAATT
>NW_023417144.1:0-1331 GCF_002922805.2 Oryzias melastigma | reverse complement strand
AATAAACATGAAATAAACTAAAGGACTAAATACAAAGAACATTATCTTAACCCAAATAAACTATAAACATAAAGAGAGAGTGGCAAAAAAGAACATTTGAAATGCAGAAGGTAAACTTTTCGACTTATAGTCAATAGAAGTTCCAGAAATGGTAGGAAACAAAAACTGGTTTGGCAGAGAAGAACCAAAAGAACCTAAACTAGTGAAAAAAAGAAAATAGTCAGTAATTTGATGCACAATAATAAAATAATAGAGCAAATAAATCAACATTTGACAGGCTCTACCAGGACACATGCAGCCAGTTGAAACTGATAGATGGACATGGAGTTCATTAGATTTGATGAGATTTGCCAAAAGGATCATTATATTTTTTCCAACACCTTTACAATAAATCACATCATTGACAGGTACGATGTTTACACAATCAAGTGTGCATGGCTGAATGGGATCCCCATTCACTTTATGAAGCACTAAAAGTCTTAAAGCAAGCTATAAAAGCACTATATACACCATATTTTTCAGACTATAAGTCGTACCCGAGTATAGGCGACCGGAGCGTAAGTCGGACCACAGTATTAGTCGCACCCAAGTGTAAGTTGCACCTGAGTGTAAGTCGCACCCGAGTATAGGTTGCACCAGAGTATAGGTAACACCTGGGTATACATCAGACCACAGTATAAGTCCCACCCGGGTGTAAGTTGTGCCCGAGTATATGTCGCACCTGGGTATAAGTTAGACCAGAGTATAGGTCGCACTGGAGTATAAGTTGGAAGGCAGTGTAAGTCGAAATTGAGTATTAGTCGCGTCCAAGTATAGATTGCACAAGAGTATAGGTTACACCAGGGTAAAGGTTGGACCAGAGTATGAGTCGCACTTAAGTATAAGAAACACCAGGGTATAAGTCACCCCAGAGTAAAAGTTCCACCAGAGTATAAATTACACCAGAGTACAGTTCACACCCGAGTATAAGTCATACCCAAGTACACGTTGCGCACCCAAGTATAGGTCATACAGAATTAATTATTAGTTGCACCCAAGATTAAGTTACACCTTAGTATACAGTACGTCGAACCAGAGTATAAGTTACACCGGAGTATCAGTCACGCCCGAGTATGAGTCATATCCGATTAAAGTTCACACCCGACTATTAGTCGCACTCAAGTATAAGTTACACCTGAGTATAGGTCGCACCACAGTATATGTTACACTGGAGTATAGGTTGAACCCGAGTATAAGTCGCACCCAGGTAGAGGTCACACCAGAGTACAGGTTGCACACGAGTATTAGTTGCACCAGAGTATAAGTTGCACTGGAGTGTGTTGTACCCGAGT
>NW_023417143.1:38421-39907 GCF_002922805.2 Oryzias melastigma | reverse complement strand
TTTTTTTTTTTAATTTTACGCAATTGTTTAAATTTTATACTAATTTTGCATTTTTTTCACTTATTTCTTCAAATATATGTGCCTTTTCTGCAAATTATGCAAGTTTGGAATATAAACATTCAGCGCATTCTTCCTTGCACTTTTGGTATTGATACATTTTACGCATTTTAACTTTTTTTTGCAATTTTTGCGATCTTTTTCACGACATTCTTCCAGTTCTTTGTGCATTTTGAAACCTATGCAATATTAGTATGAAAACGTTCAGTACATTCAGGACATTCCTGCTATTACTTTATGTATTTATACATTTTACGCAATTTTTGACATTTTTCGCAATTTTTGCGATTTTTTTCAAATTCTTATGTACTTTCTGCAAACCCATGCAAGTTTGGCATCAAAACGTTCAGCACGCTCAAGACATTATACAGCAATTAAAGTTAATTGGGTCAGCATCTTCAGCGACCACATTCATCTAAAAAAAACCTTCATACTAGCATTATCGCATGTAATGCAACTTTTCTAGTTGTTTTTAATGTTTTTTTGGTGAATTTCTGGGATGAAATATTGTTAAAACTCTTCAACTGTCGAAAAATATATAAACAATATATGTAAAACTGAATCTATATTCGACGAAAGTCATTTTTTTTTAAATAAAATTACGTAAATGCATACACTTTTCTATGATATTATAACTTTTTTTGGAAAGGGTTTGTTTAGAAACGCCATTTCTTTTACTTAAGCTGACAATCCTTCAACATATTGTTTATACTCCCACCTTTTAACATTGAAAATATAAAGACCTATTCAACTTTTTTCTTTGAATTTAAAAAGACACTTTTTTTTCTCATCTGTTTTATTCTTCGAGTTGTTTCCTCCTACACTCTCCACCAGTTTGGCACTCCTCCTGCTTCCTTAAAAAAGATCTTATTCCTTCAGCAGCCTTAATAACAAGCAAAATGTCATTGTAATCCTAAAATTATAAACAGCAAGAGTTTTTTTCAGTAAATATATCAATGAATAAATGAAACAGGAATAGGTGGTATCTAGGGCAAATTCTCATTTTATTTTTGAGATCAAGTGGAAACTCAGAACGGAGGGGAGTGTGGGCTGGAAGTGGCCCCCTGGCAAAGAACTTGAGACTTCTGCTTCAGAACGAATGGAAAATGATAAAAGAGGACATAGAGTGGGAAACGGAACATTTCAGTTTAATGGTTCTTATCAGCTGAAAGTTCAAGATAACCCAAAGCTAAAATCCATCAAATCCAGCATAGGCTGGATTTAGAAGTAATCAAACACTCACAAAAATATGTGTGCATGGCTTATGGTATTTTAACATAAAAAAAAAATCAATTCATCTTATTTTATTTCAAAAAGTCTTATTGCAACAGTAAATTCTCTTCCTCGTCTTGTTCTTTCAAAATAATCTCACAGGGATGTCTTAAAACATAACTTTTGATTTGGGGATTCTTTGCTTCATAGTTTGGCA
>NW_023417143.1:31856-36872 GCF_002922805.2 Oryzias melastigma | reverse complement strand
GCTTTTGTTAGGCATTTTATGTTACAGCCTTTTATTGTTAAGAACATTTATCTCAATACAATGTTACAAAATAAAGTATTTCTGATGAAAACTATTAATTTTGTCATCCTTGTTTTCATAATTAATGTAGAACTGCTAAATTCCATGAACCACACATTTATTCCTTAAAAAAAGGCCACATGTAAATTTGCGATTAATCGCGAGTTAACTCTGGACAATGCGATTAAAGATTTTAATCACCTGACAGCTCTAGATAATATACACTTTTATCTCATAAAAGATCAAATTTTGTTAAAAAGTTTAGCTTTGCATATAAAATCTGTGCATTCTGGAGGTAGAGTTGAGCAAACAAGACGTCTTCAGGTCAACATGGATGTAAAAACCTACAGAGTTTATCATCCACCAGAGAACAAGCAGGGTCAGAAACAGAAGATCAAGTCCAGATAGAAACGCTCAGTAATGCAGGCAGAATGGCACAAAACAATACTTCACACAGAGCAAGGCTCTGTGCACTGCTTAAGTAACAGGAGGGTGATCGTCTGGTTGTCAGATGAGTGGCATCTGGGGAGTGTGCGCTGGGGCAGCTGGGAGATGTAGTATCTTCATTACTCTGGAGACACCTTCTGGCCTTGCCAGAGGGGCGAACAGAACTCTGGTTCCTGACAAATGGCAGCAATTGACAATTTATTACAAATTTTGTGTAAACAAAACGTGAACACAAGAGAGGGTACTAAGAAATAACTAGAAACTCTGGCTTTTTCAGCAATGGAAGTAATAACAAAAATGTCTGCAAACCAAAATCAATTTACTAACTAATTAGACAAAAGCAAAAGTCAACACAAGGGGCAACACCAGACTAACGGACTAAACAAGCTGAGGCCAACAACAGGGGCAGGCTGAGACAAATTGATACCACCCTGGCATTTCAGCTGCCGCTGGTCCAGGGAAGTCCAAGCCTCTATGTATCCCCAGCTTGGTAAATGAGTGATGTGAGTAGAGCGAGGAGAGATAATTAACCATGATAGAGGCGGGGCCGACAGCAGAGGGAGATTGATCCCCTGCAGAAGGTGAATCTCAAACACAGAACCCAGACACACACAAACGCAACAGGCCAACGGGCCTAGAACATCCTTCCCCTAAAGCTGCAAACCCCTAGATGGGTATACAACCAAAACCACAGAAATTCACGAGTGTTAATGTTAATCCACAAAACACATGTGGACTGGATGAGCGAACTCCCAAGAAACATCCAGCACCCTAAAGAGGGCGTAGAGCTGGTCCATCGTTCCTCATCCAGGACAGAAACCACACTGCTCTTGGATCTGAGGTTCGACTATTGAATGGACTCTCCTCTCCAGTACCCTGGCATAGACTTTCTCAATGAAGCTGAGGAGTGTGATTTCCCCAGTGATTGGAACACACCCTCTGGTACCCTTCTTGAAAAGGGGAACCTCCACCCCAGTCTGCCAGTCCAGTGATACAGTTCCCGTCTGCCACACAATGTTGCAGAGACGTGTCAACCAAGACATTCCCACAGCATCCAGAGACTTGAGGTACTCAGGGCAAACCTCATCTACCCCTGGAGCCTTGCCACCAAGGAGAGCTTTGATTACCTCAGTGACCTCATCTTGGGGGATGGACAGCTCCCCCCCAGGGTCATCAGCCTCTGCTTCCTCAAGATGTGTCTGCGGGATTGAGAAGATCCTCGAAGTATTCCTTCCACCGCCTGACAATGTCCCCAGTTGAGGTCAACAGATCCCCACCTGCACTGAAAATGATGCCTGTAGAAAACTGCTTTCCATCATTCTACTCCAGAATTACATTCAAGACAATAAAACACAAGGCATAATGGAGGAAAGCCGATGGAACTTGAGAAAGATCAGTTTTCAACAAAGACAGCTGATGATTTTGTGCATATCTACAAAATCACACTGAAAGGGCTTCAGAGAGAATACAGACTGTGAGGAGGAAACAGAAGGTAGCAATAAAATGTATCGTGATGCACCATTAATACAACATGTAACACTCCAGTACAATGTTAATAAAAAGAAAACTATTATGTGGAAAATACCTTGGCAGAGGTAATTATTTTGTAGAGATATAGGATGGTGTTTTTTTTAGCGGGATTAAAGTGATCAATATAGCACGCATGAATACCTTTGCTTTAGAAAAGACAGAAGAAAAACGCCTCCAAAGCTCATCTTCAGACAACAAATTGCGTGAATAAGAAGGGTAATTCAGGACCAGAACTTTCTCAACATACAGTTCCTTCACAGGTCACTTTTGGTTTCAATAAATCAGGCATTTCATAGTTTGTCTGAAGACAATTAAGTAAAATACAGAATGGGGAGTGTTTATCACCCCAATACTATTACCACCTGTAGACCTTTGCTGTTTTGAATCAGCAAATTCTGAATTATCTGCATATAGATGCTCTACATAACCTTATTTAAAACAAATTTCTACAGAAGAAAATAGGTCATTCACATTAAGCTGCTCCTGTTTCTTATTTGCAGATGTTATAATTTGTAAACTTTAGGATGAACATTGTTATAATTACAGTCGTGATTTGAGGAG
Source organism: Oryzias melastigma (assembly GCF_002922805.2). Lineage (NCBI taxonomy): Eukaryota > Metazoa > Chordata > Actinopteri > Beloniformes > Adrianichthyidae > Oryzias > Oryzias melastigma. The sequence continues at coordinate 34,295 of NW_023417143.1, read as the reverse complement.
TTGCAACCCAATGAGAGTTTGAAATATTTATACATTCATGTCTATTTAGGAATCGGAACATTTGGCTCAGCTTTTAAGAGACAACGCCATAAAAGCATGCACACTTCCTATAAATGAAATAGTTTACAAAAAACAGGATAATGTGTTATAGTACATGTTTTATTTTGATAATTACATTCATAATTGTTCATGCAGATAATATTTTTATTACTCCATTTGTCTCAAAAGAAATTATTTCAAAGTGAGGAGAACGACCCACAGTAAGACAGACCGGGTTGATGTGCTTCTTGTGCCGGGTTCACACTGGACGCGGAATCGCTGCTAAGCGCTGCGGAGCGGAGTGTGTGCGGCGTCCGCTACGCTCTGTGGTTCACACCAGATGGGCATTTTTAGCGGCGGTCGACAGGCGCTTCTGCTAGGGGGTTTTTTGTTTTTGCTATCATAGGTAATAAGTTAATATGTCACGGGGTGGAAAAGATGTTTTTATTTTTGGAAGTTTTTTTAATTCGGAGGGCTCTTGAACACACCACCTAATTGGAAAGGATCGAGGGCAGGTGTGTCTAATCAGAGACTCAGGGCCCAAGGTGGTGTGCTGTGGGGACGCCGCCACCACCCCCAGGGCCTGGGAAACGGGCGCAGCGCGGTGGGACAGCCGGGAGGAGCACGGCGGGACAGCCAGGGAGCAGTGTGGCAGCCGAGTCAGGAGCCAGACAGCGGTCAGAGGGGGGAGCGACGAAGAAGCAGCAGAGGGGTGTGGTTACGATACACCCCTCTTCAAGCTAAGTACCCCTCCTTCGCTTGTCCTTTTTTAGCTACCTGAGTTGTTTTTATCACTAGCACCAGTGCTGTTGTTTTTATTGCATGCTCTTATTTATTATTTTATCTCGTTTGTAGTGGTTTTATTTAAGCCTGGTTCTTTTTAGAGTGTAAACTCAGGAGTTTTTTGTTTTTGTTTAACAAAGGCTCCTGGCTCCAAAATGGACTGAAGACCGCTCCCCTTCCTGGACTAAATAAACTGTCTTTTAACCCCACTTCTTAAAACTTTTGTCCCGGGTCTTCTGTCTCTACACACCTCCAGATCCAAAATCAAAGGGAACCTGCTCTCTCGGACCTTGTTACAAATAACCTAAAGATATTACCCCGTGTTTCTACTAAGAGGAATTGCTCTCTGCTGTTTTACACCCAAAACCCAGCCCCTGCCCACTCGCTCTGGAGTCAGCCCACTACATTGGATCTGTGTGTGCGCGCCTGTGCGCACGCGCTCAAAGGTGTGTCTGCGTGGGTAAATTAGAAAACTAAAAATAATTCCAAGAACAACTGCTCTTTGTCTTGCTTTTTTAATTAAAAAACAAAAAAAAACACACCCAAAACCCAGCAGCCCCGCTCCAGCACTTCGGGATACCACCCTGATTTGGAGCTCGCTTTAACAGATCTAGAAAAAAAGCTCTGTAACCATTTCCAGCGGATTGAAATCAGAGGCGAGGGAGAAAGGTACCCATTCTGCTGACACCAGAAGTTGTGACTTCCATGGAGATTCTTGTCAAGACATGTTTCGATTGTGGAGTACCTGAGGACAACGCCTTTTTTGGGGGGAGACCTGATGCTGCCACTCATTTCAGGGGGTCAGATGTTATTCGTCACACTGCCTGGAGCTGTGAAGCCAAGCACCCAGAGGCACTTTGCTCCACCAAACTGAGAAAACATGTTGCTACCATGTCAAAGGTCTTGAACCTTAAAGATAATGAAATGGATGACCTGGCCGACTTTTTGGGCCACGACATCAGGGTCCACCGCCAGTACTACCGGTTGCCAGAAGGGACTTTGCAAATCGCAAAGGTTAGCAAGGTCCTGCTGGCACATCTATCTGACTACAAAGGAAACAATTTAGATGAGATTCAAATAGATCCTGAAGGTAAATTACTGTTTATATCTGCCTATAATTTCAGTCATACACTTTCTTCTCTTTTTTGTAAACATTTCTGTTCTGCAGAGGAAATAGCTTTGGAGCCCTCAGACAGTGAAGACGAGGCTGACTCTAAGAAGTTTCACCAGCAGGTAAGCTGATGTTGGCTGTTGATGACTTGTGGGGAAAAAATATTATCTTTGTGCTGTTGATTTTGTTGCTTTTCATTTTATCAAATCTGTACTTTCTTCCATCTTCTTTGTTGCCCACAAGTAGAAAAGTTTGCCCACCCCTGTTCTAACTCCTGTTTATTTTTGAGACCATTGTAAATAAAAGTATGACAGACCTTCAAGAGCGCACCGCTCTGGACAAAGGTATTGGAAGTATTTCCTGTTATTGAACCATCAATATTTATGTCATGGAATGGTGGTGGAGGACCCAAACGCAGGAGACAGGACATGGTGGCAGAAACCCAAAGATTTACTTAAAAATAGTGATGTGACGTTCTGTATCGAGTCTCCGAGGCATGTGTCGAG
>NW_023417143.1:23754-24289 GCF_002922805.2 Oryzias melastigma | reverse complement strand
TGTGTACAACTTAAACATTAACACAGGTGAGTACAACTTATACATAACACAGCTGTGCACAACTTAAATATTAACACAGGTGTGTACAACTTAAACATTAACACAGGTGAGTACAACTTATACATAACGCAGCTGTGCACAACTTAAATATTAACACAGGTGTGTACAACTTAAACATTAACACAGGTGTGTACAACCTAAACAATAACACAGCTGTGCACAACTTAAATATTAACACAGGTGTGTACAACCTAAACATTAACACAGCTGTGCACAACTTAAATATTAACACAGGTGTGCACAACTTAAATATTAACACAGGTGTGTACAACTTAAACATTAACACAGGTGTGTACAACTTAAATATTAACACAGGTGTGTACTACCTAAACATTAACACAGGTGTGCACAACTTAAATATTAACACAGGTGTGTACAACCTAAACATTAACACAGCTGTGCACAACTTAAATATTAACACAGGTGTGTACAACTTAAACATTAACACAGGTGAGTACAACTTAAATATTAACAC
>NW_023417143.1:12987-16154 GCF_002922805.2 Oryzias melastigma | reverse complement strand
AGCTTCAACATTCATTTAAAAACTTTTATATTGACATCTGGCAGAACAGAAAGTAAGCCTGAGTATAATCTGACTTTGTTTGGCTATTATTCAACAATAATGAACCTATCAATCAGATTTATTAATTAAAAGTAGTTTTCATGTGTTGCATCTCAAAGTGGTTTACAATTCAAAACAAACAACAAACACAAACGATGCATACGACCACGAATGAACGACTAGAATTTTACAGGAGATATCAGCCACAAGAGCGGAGCCCGAACGCTCCAGCACCGCGGACCCCAGGCAAGCGCCACGACAATAAACACAGACAGAACCAGCAAGTCCCGGTACAAAAGATCTCCATTAATGTCATCAACGCCAAATATGACCAATACACAAACAATAAACAGCTCAAAACACAGGGATTATTACAGTGTTTATTTGGGTGGGCGGGGTCACAGTGACAGCTTCGTGAATGGACCCTTTCCTTGTGAGACTATGGGGGAACAAAGATCATTGTGAGAAGGGATCATCGTTCATTTCACAAATCCAAAAAATATAAATGGACTATACAAAATTCTCTACATTACTGTGTGCATTATTTTTTTGTAGTTTTTAAATTTTATTTTAAATAAATATATTAACTACCAACCACAAAGTCATTGGGATCGCAAAGCACAACAACAACTTTTGGAGCCGGTAAAGATCTCACTTCCTCTTTATGTATTTATACACAAGAGTGTCGGAATGTTTCTTTTTTTTACTGCGTCACTAACAAGGTTGGGGGTTAGCATATTCACAGTAACATTTGTTTTAGTGGTATCAGTCCATTTTTGTATGTGTTGCAAACAATATTGAGAGTTACAACATATTGAGAGAAAACGCTAACATGGCTACAGTATCGGAACCAAACACTCCTTGCCCGGAACCGAAGGTCGACTGCATATCGCTTGAATTTTAATATTATTATTATTTTTTATCTTAACTGGCAGCTAAAATAACAGTGATTTTTTTTCCCATTTTAAGATTCAATACAAATTTTTTTTTTCTACAACTCCGAACACTTATATATAATCTCTACTTCTGACCAATGATGTCAGGCGCCATGTTGTGTGCAGACAGGTCTCTGTAGTTTTTTCACATAATCCCCACAAGGTTAGGAGTACTAATAAATACATTAACGTGGATAATGTGTAGTGTTTCACATACAAGTTCTAGTATTCTGGTCACCTTTTTCTTTGCTAGCAGTTTTAAGTTTTCCCGCTATCATCAGTGTATTTTTTCAGTAATGTTCTATCTAAATGAACAAATCTGATCTTCTATCCTCGGGGCTTCTGTTTTGTCCCGCATCAATAAATAATTATTCATTAGTTATATTACCCTACAGGATTGTTTTATTTAGTACAGTTCATGTTTGAGCAGTAATCTAACAACTTCGGCCTCGAGTAAATACAAGTTTGAGCAGATTCTTCACACATTGATTTCAAACTAAGTGTAATTTAGGTTTTAGCACTTGAAAATAAAGTCTAAAGCCAAATTAAAAGGAGGAATGATGCAGTCAAGTGTTCCTGGTTGTGGTCTGACCTGCAGGAATGAATCAGCTTCTCAAATCTGAACTTGAGATCTCAGAGTCTCAGTGGGATCGAGATGGAATGGAAGAGTTAAATTATGTTTGTATGTAAATACTCACTAACATGGTTTAAAGTTTCTTTAGATTTAGGTTCCTGATTTCCATCCAGAAAGTAGGACATTCGGGATTCAGCTGCTCAAAGCAGTAAAAATGGCGGTTTTGGTGAAGTCCAGGATGACCTATTAGTCCCACCTCCTAAAGTGCATTATTCAGTGCATGAGGTGAGCTTGTGTTTTGTTTATCCAACTCTCTGGAACTTCCGAAACTCCCTGCTTTGTTTAACTCCACAGAAATCCTCTATGGAAAACGCCACAAAAATGTAAATGATGTCAACAAACTTCAGGCGGATTCCACAGGGAAAGAAGGGCATATTGAGTTCCCCTCTTCACTTAGGAGTTTTACATTTAAACCAAGAGCTGAAGCTTCCGCGCGGTGTTTGAGATTTCATTCGAAGATATGAGACCGTGAGGATTTAAGGCAAATCTTTGTTTGAATTATTTAGCAGAAGCAGAATGAAAGGCGGCCTCGGCTCAGGCCCGGTCTAAAAGGCTTTCTGTGTGGTCGATGTTTTCCTGCCTTTCTGAGGACGCTCAGGCGGACATGTTTGATCCGGGTTTGGAGTTTGTTTCTCCAGATACTCTGCTTCCTTTTTAATAAGCACTAAAGCTGAACTTTGGTTCCAAACCACTTCAGAACTGCGGTGTGGCTCACTGAGAGCTCCGTGTCGTTCACTCATCTTCTGTCTAGAGTAAAACGGTGTTAAAAAATCTAAGCAAATATAATGTAATAACATTGTACATCAATCATGCCAGCATAGTTTAGAATTCATAAAGCTACAACTTCTACCTCGTAATTTATTATCTGGAAGTACTCGCAAGTTGCAACTGTACTCTACAACAACAGTCTCGACTGCGACTCAGGTGAATTTCTAATGAACTCTTGCAGAAACTACGACCTAGAAAATGACACATTTATTGATACTGGCTAAAAAAAAAAAACTTATTGAACACTTTGAAAATAGGTGAAAATATGACAAGTAATGTAAGCCACTGACATTCATGCATGTAACTTCTCATGAAGTGGGACAAAGAAATACTCCATCCTCCCTGCATCCCAATGGAGACCCTCTGTTCCTTCAGCAGAGGGATTTGGTAGCAGATGATGGGAGTGGGACTTCAAGCTTCTAAAGCCTTTCCAGCTCTCTGTGAAGCCATCAGACCATCTCCACGGTCCGGACGGGTTCAGACGTCAGAACTGTAACCAGTAGATCAAAGTCCGGTCCTGACTCGGTTCATTCCTTCAGAGTTTCTGTCAGCAGTGGGTATGAGCTCCAGTCCAGATCAAAGATTCATAAACAAAGTGGTGCTGATGGATCAGGAGACCGGAAGAGAGGATTAATATATCTGTGAAGACATTTTATTTTTAAATTAGACATTACTAGAGAAGCAAGGGCTTGAGGAAACCAAAGTGAGCATCTGGATCTTCTCCATCTTGGAACTGTAGAAGGAGACTGAGATGGAAACACTACAGCTGTTGTTTGTGTCTGCTGTTTTAT
>NW_023417143.1:0-4275 GCF_002922805.2 Oryzias melastigma | reverse complement strand
GGAACACGTCAAGAAGTTCATTGGTTGAGTTGATCTGCTAAGATATTTAAATATATCATGCAAAAGGTTTGAGTCCAGAACGACCCAATTCAGAGCTCAGGATGGAAGATTCTGTGATTTATGGCCATAAAGTCTGCAGAAAGACGATCGAATCAGACCTGCAGCTTTCACTCTGATGAGGCTGAGCAACAGAGCTTAGGAGAGGTGTTTCTGGGGAAACGCAATTCTTAAACTATTGACAAAAGAGAGGTATAAGTGACAAGAAATTTAAAATGTGGCTACTGTATTTTCCACGTATAAAAACCTTAATGGAAAAAAACAAACATCCAAAACGCCTTATAAATCGATTCATTCTGCTAGAAACAAGGTTGGGTATTTTAGTAAAATACGCTAACGGGTCGCAGTAATTAACTTTTTTTTAAGCTTTTTTGTTACTAAGAATGCTGACCGAACACAAATCATGCAATAAATTTGAGTGCCCCACCCCCATTTTGCCACGCAGCTTGGCCGCATGTGGGGGGAGCTACCAGCTAATGTTTTTAGCATGGTCGCTACATGGAGTGGTGGCTGTGAATATCTCACTTAGAATGAATGGAAGACGATGTTGAGAGATAGGTTTTTTATTTATTTTTTTTTTTTTTAATTGTGAAGAGTTCTATAAAAACTTTGGTTACACGTCTTCATGTCTGGGTTCATGAGATCATTCTGAAATTCCGGGAGTTAGTTCACTCTGACGCGGTTTTCTGTTTTGAAGGCTCATTGTCTCACATTAACCCGAGAGGGGAAAAATAAAAACTTTCTTATTATTATTGTTTTCATGAAAATGGGAAAAAAAAGTCACAAAGTTCAGGAGGCCGTATGACGTATTGAGTGAGCGAGCTCCGTTAGCTTCTGGGAGGCGGATAGCTTCAACCAGAGAGCTGCCGTGAGGGGGGGTTAAGACTGGCGTTCTGTCCAGAGTACATTCTGCACTTACCCAACAATAGTTGGACGAGCTCTGGCAACCCTGTGGCCCTACAGGTTAAGGAAATAGATGGACGTTCAGGACAAAAATGCTCGTTTTGTTTTATGTCAAAACTCCACGCAGATATAAGACATCTCCACGCACGTATCAAACATTCTAAATGAAACAATTCAGACCCCTGAGAGGATAATTCAGAGCCCCACGAGCTCTGTCTGCTCCTGCGAACTCTTTTAATCCACCACGAAAAAAAGTCCTCACGCATGAGAGACTGTCTAGCTACACGTAGCTGCTCCCTCTGGCACGACTGATGCGTGCACGCAAGCAGAATCTCAGTGAGCGCGCGCACCAGCGACATTTTGGTCATGTGCGCTCTCAGGGAATCTGCTGTGCTCGCAGAGAAAATTTCTGTGCTCAATCGAAAAATGTTTTTTGACAATTGGGATCAGAGACAGAGGACTACACTGGGTTTCTTCTGATTGGTCTGTTAAAAAAGGCTCATTCAAAGTACAATGTAAGCTATAAATTGAATGTTTTTATTGTTACTGTTACAGCATAGTTTACTGGTAAACAAGCTGCCAGAAAGATTCATCACTGGCTAACTCAGGGATCAGCAACCTTAACAGTAAAAGAGTCATTTGGTCTTTTTTTCTACTGATCAAAACCTAGAAGGAGCCGTATCTTTACCTTTTACCTTTAGTCGAGGCCAAATTAGCAAAAAATACTTAATTATTAGCTGAACTACAAATTTGTATAAAATTCCTCAGTAAATTAAATCAACCAAAAATTGTTAGCAAGAAAATCTAAACTCCAAAATAGCATAAAAAACTCACTAGAGGCCAAATTTCCAAAAAAAGCTAGCTTGTTGTTTAATTCCTAGCTGAACTCCAAAATAGCCTCAAATTCCTCAGTAAACTAAGTCAAAAATGTTAGCATGCAGCTAAGATAGAAGCTAAACTCTGAATGATACCGGAAAACCTTCAGTAAATAACATATTGGCTGAAAACATCTAGATTTTTTCTAAAACATTAGCTAAACTTCAAATTAGCCTAAAACCTCCAGTGGACAAAAAACTAGCAAAAAACGTTAGCATGTTGCTAAAATAGAAGCTAAACTCTATTTTTTTTAAAGTACCATTATTTTATCTTTCTTCAGCCAGAGAGCCACCATGGAGAGATAAAAGAGCCACACGTGTCCTTATTCGCGGAAGTCTCCAGTCTCTAAGCCCACGAGTAACAGAGAACGCTGCATTTCTTAAGTCTTAGCTGTTCCTTAAAGTCATTGTCCCGACAATGTTTCGGCATGGCAAGTGGACGACAGCCTCCTCTGCAAACCTAAACTTTCTGTCTACATGGGTTAAGAAGGTTGAAAACGTCACGTGCCCAAAGCTGAGTTCCTGATTGGCAGATGCCAAACGGCGACCTCCCAAAGTTCAGATATTTGAACTCTGGCTGTGCCGCTCAAGTCGCTATCGCAAGTTTACAGCTTTTCACAACCCAAGCTAACATTAGCGTAGCAAAACAACAGTGTACGTTACTGAAGCTATTCCATCTCAAATACCAGCTCAGATGTAGTTTAATATTTGGTCAAAATAATTTATTTTAATTAAATTTTACTGATCTGGTTCTATTTTCACATGACAAAATGTGTAATCAAATGTTTTAGCCACTTTCTTGGAGACTATAAGGACAATCAGAATTAACATTGTGAGGAGGAATTTGAAGTTTTGTATTTAAAGTAACCAGAACAGTGAACTTTCTACAAAAGATTTGGAAAGGATTTGGAAAGGAATGAAGCCACGCAGAGCAGAACCAGAACCAGAACCAGAGCCATCCCTTCAGAGAGTTTATGCAGGCCTTCCATCTTCCCTTTCTCTGCACACACCGATTCCCAAAAGAGGATAATGGCCGCCCCAGCCGCACAGAAACATGACAGCTCGTCAGATTGTGACCAGAAAAGGGAAAAACGGCAGAAGCTCCTTCAGAGTCTCTGCTCTCCGCCTCCAGGAACTAAGAGGAGCAGCTCGGGGTTTTCTCACAATCGAGGGTCTTCTCTGTGTTTGTGAGTGAATTCTGAAGCGGCTGCAGCTGAAAGGGTCAGAGTAAACTCCACCACAGAGCCTGTGGGAAAATGTCCGATAGCTCTAATCTTCATCGGAGAGGCTTCCGTTTTATCACCGTGAGTTAAACTCCTTTATCTGGATGTGCGCTCAGACACATCTGAGTGACGAGCCGAGATCTGCAGTTCAAACACAAGTGTTTGTTTACTGCGAGAGAACGGTTTCTGAGGACTTCAGCTAAAAAAACTGTTGGTGCTTAAATAAACTGGACCGCAGTAATCACAGGAGACGTCAGAAAAGCAGAGCTGAAGGTGCTAACTCAGTTTGGAACAAAGTAGTTGGACCCGTTTAAAACAGGGATTAAGTTTCCACAGAGGACAAACGAAAAAACAAAAATTAAAATTTATGTTTAAAATATTTGTACGTTTTAAAACTATTACAGAAAAACAGATAAATTCTTTGTGTTCCCATTAAAGTATTAAATTGAAAATGGAACAAACAGACAAAGACCTTTAAAATTAAATATTTTAAAATTTCTGACACCAAACTACTTCCCCTCCACCAATAATGAACGTTTAAATTCGTTTTCAGAGTTTCTTTTTTTGTGTTTCCCCATCCCGTGATCGAACCCTTTTCTTAGAAAATTAATTCACTGTATATTTGCTTCCTTTTTATATTTTTTTTAAATGGGAAAATCAAAAATTATTCGTTTTACGACAGTAGTTTAGTAATCGATAAATAAATAAAGCAGGAGAAGCTCCACGAGCGCACAGTCCTCCACGAGGGGGCGGAACTAGTTTTAGGGGCGTAAGAATACTTTCACAGGTGAGCAGGAGAGGTCACAGAAGTGGAAGAATACTCCCACGTTTGGGGGAAAAGAGGTTATACGAGCGTGGAGGAGTAGAGGAGCGAGCGTGGAGACTGTCCTGCACCCGTGGAACGTTCCTTGCGTTTGATATATGCTCGTGGAGAATATTGGTGGAAATTTGCCGCCCTACTAAACACATACACACTCGGTTAAGTCACAAAGAAACACATATAACTGACGTTACGTCAATCTTTTGGCCATGACAGATGATTTTCACCAGCGACTGGATGGTTTTTTTTCTATGGTTGTTTGTGAATTACTATTCTACATTTATCTTTTTGTAATTTGTGTTTGTCTGCAGTTTAAATAAAGCTTTACATCAGACGCAGCAGCGTAGACCAATACGATCACAAGGAAGATTCTGTTTTTTTTTGTAAGCCACTTGAA
>NW_023417142.1:38310-41977 GCF_002922805.2 Oryzias melastigma | reverse complement strand
AGAGGAAATGTTTACCTCTTTTAAAGTCCTTTGTTTGTGTTTTGGCCAGATTGCATTCCTCCTGTTAGTGACAAGTACAGAAACGGTGTGTGTTTCTAGAGAACAGGGTCCCAGGTTTTTCTGCAGGACATCATGAATTTTGGTATTACCACAGCCTGGACCCTCAACACATCAAACATTTGACTGCTGGGACAGGATATGATGTTGTACAGGAGAGGGTGGGGCTTTATGTCGTCCCTTCGAGCGTTCTGGTGATAGAGTTATGGGGGACAAAAATGGATTGGCCAGAGGGGTAGATCGAAGCCCAATCCCGACTCGCTCCATCATCTGCTCGGTGAATTTCAGGTGGGGTGAAGAGAATGAAGAGTGTGAAGGGGGGGGGGGGGAACCGGTGCTCGGAGGCAGGTTTCCCGTTTTTGATGTTTTCCTCCAGTGGGGGCAGCTCCGTTCCTCGTGTGGATCCAGTCTGTGTCTGGCCTTGACACTGAGATAAATTTATCTCAGTCTTGGCATGACGCAGGGAGTAGAAGGGATTGGAGGAGAACAGTTTAACTCCTGATTTATTTAAACTGAATCAATTTTCTTTAAAAAGATGTTTGCGTTCCCAGAAAATGTGAAAGTTGTTGATGAAATTAATTCCTGTTTCACCACATGTCGTAGAAAGCCAGCTGTTCAGTGCCAACAGCCTGCTGAATCTCTCTTCTCCTACTCGAATAGTTGGAATGGGACCGCTGATAAAGACAGCTGCATTCATGGAGCTCACAGTTCTTATCAGTCCAGTGAAGTCTTGCTTTAAAACTTCAGATTTTTGCTTGGACACATCATTTGACCCTGTGTTTTGTACTGACGGATACTTTGCCACAGTTTGCAGTATTCTCTCCTGCATGTCACTGACCATATCGTTTGGAAAGCACAGGACTTTAGTGTTCCTGCTGCAGAACCACTGAACATCTCTTACAGTGGAATCAACCACAATCAGAGTCTCAGGGCGAGCCTTCAGCTTTCTTTCTGTCCGTTTACCTTCTGATGGGTTACAGGTCCTCCTCGTGCTGCTTTCCAGTGGATGGTCGTTGGGTAATCCGGGGTCATCTGACAGTGTAGCAAATCTGTTTTGCAGCATCACTGCTCCGTTCCTGCTTGGCTTCTTTTCTTCTTTCCTCCGGTGTACGGGAGTAGATGAGGTCCTCTGTCTCGTAGGAAGAGAAGGCCAGTCAGCCTCAGAGGCTTCAGCTCTCTGCGGGGGGTCGGTCCTCCCATGTCCTCCAATTCTCCAGCTGTTGGACTTATTCTTTGGCTTTGCTCCAAGATGGTTCCAGGGAGGATTATCTTTCGATTGTTTATTATTGTCCACAGATGTTGTCTTTCTCTCTGTAGAATCTGTGCCATTTAGCTGTGTGTTAGCTTTCTCTTCTCTGCTGAGATGAGGTAGTGGCAAAGTTGTGTTGTTTCCATAAAGTCCATTTACCTCCACGTTCACTTCTACCTGGCGAACCTTAGTTTCCAGCGCTGAGATCTTCTCCAGAAGGTCTTGGTAATCCTTTGTGGAAAGGGAAGGCATCTTGCTGCTAGTTAGCCTTGTGTTAGCTGCTGCTCTGTATATCAGGCTTCAGCTGCGTGAAGGCCAAGTACACGTAGTGCACAAGATAAAAAGGGAAGGATTATTATGAGATTCTGAGGTATATAATTTTGCATAAAATTGTTTGAATGTATAGTTTATCTCTTTTAGATCTTTTGTAACTATACCTGTTTCAGAACGTATTTCGGTGATTAATCTTGCTGCAGCTTGTTTTTTTATTTGCTTTGCTAATACTCGACTTATTCTTTCTCCCTGTTCATAACATTTATGTCTTGCTTTAGTAAGGAGTTTGACTGTTTCTGTGGTGTAACTCAGTTCTAGCTCTGTCTGTAAAGAAAGTTTCTTCCTATGCAAGGCTGTAGATGGCTTGGATGAGTGTTGTCTATCTATTTTTTGTAGTTCCGATTTTAACTGATTTTCTCTTTCTCTATGCTTTTTATTTATTAGACTTTTCCATGAAATCACTTGTCCCCTGATATATGCTTTTAATGCTTCCCACAAAAGGGATCTTTTTGTCTCTGGAGTGTTATTAAAAGACAAATAATATTTTATTTGGCTTCTAATTAACAGATCCCAGGCGCTGCGGGAGGCGGCTACATTTTCAACAGCTCTTCCTTTGTTTCGTAGTTTTTCGTAGTTTTCGAGGTTTTTCTTGTAATTTCCTTTTTCTATTTTTAACTTCTCTTGCGAAGAGAATGTGGGTTTATATATCCTATGGATATGTATAACTTTAAAGTGCAATTGAGAGTCAGTTTTCCCTCGTACTCACGAGAGAAGCTACTGGTTCTCAAGACGAAGAACATAGCCGGAATACGACACCCCATCCTGGCGGAGCTGAGGAGGAGGCCCCGGGGCTGCAAAGCCGGCTCTAAGCTAAAGGCTAAGAGAGAGGAGAATCGGAGACGCTACAAACTGGTGATTCCCTCTGTCATCATGGGGAATGTGAACTCACTTCCGAACAAGATCGACGAGCTATCCGCACTGAAAAACCAGCGGACCTACCGGGAGAGCAGCTTGTTGCTATTTACAGAGACATGGCTAAACCACTTCGTACCGGATGCTAACGTGGAGCTGCAGGGATTCACCGCCGTGAGAGCCGACAGAGACACCAAAGCATGCGGAAAAACTAAAGGTGGGGGACTCATCATGTATGTGACCAACCGCTGGTGTAACCCAGGGCATATCTCTGTAAAGACAGTCCTGTGTGAACGAGACCTCGAGCTGCTAGCCGTTAGCCTGTGGCCATATTATCTGCCGAGGGAGCTCAGTCACGTGATCGCCGTTTGTGTTTACATACCTCCAAGAGCGGACGCAGCCACTGTATGTGAGAAGATTCACTCCATCACATCAAAGCTGCAGACCCGGCACCCTGAGGCACTTGTGCTCATTTCTGGGGATTTTAACCATGTCACTCTGGACTCTACCTTAACTGCTTTTAACCAAGTTGTGGACTGTCCCACAAGGAAGAACAGGACAATCGACCTCCTGTATGTTAATGTCAAGGATGTAAACAGAGCGACTCCCGTCCCCCCACTAGGGAAGTCTGACCACAACCTGGTTCACCTACAGCCACGGTACACCCCCCTGGTCCAAAAGCAACTGATTACCTCCAGAACCATAAGGAGGTGGTCCCCCGATATGGAAAGTGCCTTAAGAGACTGCTTCAACACCAATGACTGGGATGTGCTGGTCCGCTCGCATGATGAGGACATAGATGGGATCACTGCCTGACGGACTACCTGAACTTCTGTGCAGATGTAGTCTCCCCTGTTAAGACAGTCCGCTGCTACCCTAATAACAAGCCTTGGGTAACACGGGAAGTCAAGACTGTCCTCAACAAGAAGAAGGCTGCCTTCAGGAGCAGAGACAGGGAGGCCATGAAGGCAGCACAGCAGGAGGTGAAACACTGTGAGAGGGAGGCTAAGGATAGCTACTGGAGGAAGGTGGAGCAGAAGCTGAGGGAGAACAACATGAGGGAAGTCTGGAAAGGTGTGAGGCCACAACACAAAGACCAGAGCCACAGAGGGAACAATGGAGAGGGCAAACAAGTTGAACAACTTTTTCAACAGGTTCAACCAGCCCCTCCCTCCG
>NW_023417142.1:16131-24386 GCF_002922805.2 Oryzias melastigma | reverse complement strand
ACATGTTCAAGCGGAAACATAACAGTACAAGTGCAATAATTAATACTGTAATAACCTATCATGTGCAATAAGTCAATCACAGACCCAAAACTGTTTTGATACCGCCATACAGACTGCTCTTCTTTACGTTGTCGTACTTCTTGCTTCTTATTATTGTACATTGAGAGTTTGAGATTTTTATCATGTATATGCCCATTGAGATTTTTTATTATGTATACTATGTAAGCTGCTGAAAAACATAATTTCCCCAAGGGTGCCATCCCAAAGGGATCAATAAAGCCAAGTCTAAGTCTAAGTCTAATTTCTTCTAATCCTTGTTCATTTGATAATAAGCCGTTGTCAAATCTCCATATGTTTGTTGTTTGTTTGTATCCAAGTGATAATTGTAAATGTACAGGGCTATGGTCTGAGATCATTATGGGTTCATAATCACAGCTTTTTTTTAATGACAGTAGAATGCAATCTATTAAAAAGAAGTCTATTCTGGTGTATGTTTGGTGAACTGGGGAGTAAAAAGAGTATTGTCGCTTGTTAGGATTCTGCTTTCTCCATGGGTCTATTATTTACTATGATTGCAGGCATCGGCGCTGTAGGAGACGGCTGCCTTACCAGTGTCTCCCGTACCTGCATGCCTTTGTAGTTATATTTTATTAGTGTTTAATTTTTCTATGCACTTTTTATTACATATCCTATGGATACTTTTTTAAATAAAATGGCACCACCATCCGATCGCCGTCTTGTTTATTCAAGAGAATAACTTTTTGCGCTGAAAGCCAACGTCGGGAAGCAGCACAACGTTCCGGCCGAGCTGAGGGGAAAATACAGGGGCTGCAAAGCGGGAGCGAAGCTAAAGGCCCGGCAGAGACGTTTTAAGCCGGCGATCCCCTCTGTGCTTATGGGAAACGTTAACTCGCTGCTGAACAAGATGGACGAGCTTTCTGCACTGAACAATCAACAGAGTTATCGTGAGTGCAGCTTGTACATCCTCACGGAGACGTGGCTAACCGACGCGACACCGGATGCTAACGTGGATCTACCGGGCTTTACTGCCGTGACGGCCGACAGAGACACGCTAGCTTGTGGGAAAAGCAAAGGTGGAGGGCACATCATTTATATCAACAACCACTGGTGCTGTCCGAAACATGTCTCAGTGAAAAAGGTACTGTGTTGCCGGGACTTGGAGCTGTTAGCCGTTAGCATGCGGCCATATTACATGCCGAGGGAGCTGAGTCACGTGATCGTGCTTTGTGTTTACATCCCGCCGAGCGCGGACGCGTCTGTAGCCTGTGAGAAGATCCACTCAGTAACAGCAAGGCTACAGACAAAGCACCCCGAGGCATTTATGGTCATATCTGGGGACTTTAATCATGCTCCCCTGGATTCCATCTTGGCCTCTTTCCACCAGGCTGTAGACTGCCCCACGAGGAACAATAGGACAATAGACCTGTTGTACAGCAACGTGAAGGAAGCCTACACAGCCACCCCCCTCCCCCCACTTGGAAAGTCCGATCACAACCTCGTGTTCCTGCAGCCACAGTACACCCCCCTGGTCAAAAGGGTGTCAGCCACCACACGCTCCATCAGGAAGTGGTCACCTGAGGCTGAAGATGCTCTGAAGGACTGTGTCAGAGATGTGGAAGGTAGTTAAAGAACCCCAAGATGCAAACTGTAGAGATAAGAACAGGTTTATTGTCAGGATGGCGGAACAGGAACAGGTCTTGAGTCTTCACATGGGGAAGGGCAGCACGAAGCGGATACTTGAAAGAAAAAAAACAGAATCAGCCACAGTATGAGGATCAGAGAGTGAGTCTTAGATTTACTACTCACTCTCAGGCTGGGCAGATAGCGCAGGGCGGCAGGATCCAGACAAAGCAGACAGTTTGGATGGGGCAGGGCAGGCCTGGCTGATTTGGAGGCAGAGCTGGGCTGACAGGCCAACTTAAAGGTTGAGCAGAACGGAGCTGAGCAGAGCAGGGCAGGCAGGCAGGCAAACTTGAAGGTTGAGCAGAGCTGGGCAGAGCAGGCAAACTTGAAGGTTGAGCAGAGCTGAGCTGAGCAGAGTAGGCATAGCAGAGGACTGACAACGTTCTGGCAGAGGGCAGGTGGAGAGCAGAGCCATATAAAGGGGTGAGCGGAGGTGAAGGCAATCAGGTGATTAGTGACAGTCAGAGCTGAGTCAGGAGTGGCAGAGCCCTGACACTACCCCCCCCTCAAGGATCGGCACCCGACGATCCACCAGGCTGACCCGGATTGTCACGGTGGAAGGCAGAGATCAGGCCAGGATCCAAAACAAAGCGGGCAGGAACCCAGGACCGCTCTTCAGGCCCATAACCCTCCCAGTCAACCAGGTATTGCAGACCCGTCCCACGACGCTGGGACAGCAACAGGCGCCGGACGGTGTAGGCAGGACCACCAGCAATGAACCGGGAGGGAGGAGGGGGCCTGGAAGGAGGGACCAGGTCACTCCGAACGTAAGGCTTCACTCGGGAAACATGGAAGGTCGGATGGATACAAAGAGTCCTGGGGAGTCTTAGTCTCACCGCCACCTGATTGACCACCTTGGTAATGGGGAAGGGCCCCACAAACCAAGGAGCCAGCTTGCGGCTCTCCACTCGTAAAGGGAGGTCTGCAGTAGACAGCCACACCCGCTGGCCCACGGCATATTGGGGGGCAGGAGAACGTCTCTTGTCGGTGCATGACTTGTAAGCGGAAACTGTGCGGAGAAGTTCCCGCCTTGCCTTTCTCCACATGCAACGGCACAGACGAAAAGAGGCAGCGGCAGAAGGAACTGAAGCATCCTGCTCCTGGGTGGAGAACAACGGGGGCTGATAGCCATAAACGACCTGGAATGGTGAAAGACCAGTAGCAGAGGAAGGCAGTGAATTATGTGTGTATTCAGCCCAAACAACATTGGCAGCCCAGGTAGAGGGATCATGGCAGCACAGAGTGTGAAGTGCAGTTCCCTACTCCTGATTCAAACATTCAGTTTGTCCATTAGACTGTGGGTGAAACCCAGATGAGAGACTTACGGTAACCCCAAGCAATCAGAAGAATTCAGTCCAGAACCGGGCTGTAAACTGAGGTCCACGGTCAGAAACTATATCCCGGGGAAGGCCATGGATCCTGAACGCATGTTGGATTCGAACATTAGCGGTTTCTTTGGCGGTAGGCAGTTTAGGAAGAGGAATGAAATGAACCATTTTGGAAAATCTATCCACAACTGTGAGAATGGTTGTGTTACCATTAGACTCCGGTAAGCCAGTGACAAAATCCACAGAAATATGTGACCAGGGTCTTTTGGGGACAGGAAGAGGGTTTAACAGACCTGCAGGAGCCCGGCGAGACACTTTAGCTTGATTACATTCAGGACAAGCTGCGACATACTCCTTGGCATCCTTCTTCATTGATGGCCACCAGAAGCGCTGCTTGAGGAAGGACGTGGTACGAGAGGCCCCAGGGTGACAGGTAAGGTGAGAGGAAGGACTCCAGTGCAACACTCGTGACCTGAATCCATCAGGAACAAACAGCTTGTCAGGCGGACAAGAGGATGGGGTTGGAATACCTTGAAGGGCTCGACCCAGCTCCTCTTCGATGTCCGTGTTCATGATGGCGAGTCGGGCTGAGGCAGGACGAATATAGTCTGGTTCCTTCTCACATTCAGGCAGATCCTGATAGCGGGACAAAGCGTCAGCTTTTCCGTTCTTGGACCCTGGTCTGTAAGATAAGACAAAGTTGAAGCGTGTGAAAAACATTGCCCACCGAGCATGCCTAGCATTCAGTCTTTTGGCCGTCTTCAGGTATTCCAGATTTTTGTGGTCAGTAAACACCGTAAAAGGTTCAGGTGTGCCTTCAAGCCAGTGCCGCCATTCCTCAAGAGCCAATTTGACTGCTAAAAGTTCCCTGTCACCGATATTGTAGTTCTGCTCCAACATTATTAAGTAGCCAACAGTTTATAAATTACATTGCTAAGGAATGGGAGGGTTTCATTGCTATAAATAAAACCCCTGGAATGAGCCCTTCAACCTTATGGGAACCCGGTAAGGCATATTTACATGGGGCGATAATTTCATATACATCAGCTCAGAAAAAGAAAGAATTGAAAATACAGTTGGATTTAGAAAGAACGGTTGCAGAGCTACAGGTCAAGTTTAGGCAACATCCAACTGGGTAAGTGGCAAAGCAACTGGAAGCTGCTCCGTCTGCCTTAAACCAGCTACTGACAAAGAAAGCACAAGCACATATTTTTTATGCTAAACAAAGATTATTTGAATCTGGTAATAAACCTGGCAGACTGCAGGCACGCCTTGCTAAGAATAAAATAGGAGTAAATACAATTCCTGCTCTTACAGATTCAAATGGGAAGAGACAAAGCAAGTCTGCAGACATAAATAAAATAATGAAATTATTTTACCAAGACCTCTATACGGTCTTGGTAAAGATCCTCTCCTAAAAATCCTCTCTAATAACTACCATTATATAGAAGAACATGTTTTTTGCGGAAAATATATCCCCATTTATCTTTTTTAGCTTAAACACAATCATAATAAACAACTTTTCTTATTTTGTGCAACAAATTATAGACACTTTTGTGCAACATTGGTGAAATCAGTAACACTATGTCTTTGATGAGCATTGACTACAACCAAATTGGAATTATCTGTCAAATTCAATGTTAACAATAGTAAACATGATCAGCAGTGACACTACTTAGTGCAGAATTGTTGTAAATAACAGAACAAAAATTAAATGATTCAAGTGGCGACAGTTATGTACCTCCAAAAGAGCGTCACACCAAAGGATGATGAATATAATGTTTTACAGCCTCTCTCAAAATTGACCTAATTTTTCGTGCACTTTTCTCTCACTTGAAAAGGGCTGAACATCTAAAATTGAAGGCTGATTTACTCAGACTGTCACTTGAGATTATTTTTCCAATCTTTATCTATTTTCCATTCGGTCAGTCAGCAGTCAATATGTAAAAACCTTAAAACACACATAATAATGGCAATAAATATAATCTTAAGTGCTTCAATTAATTGGCATTCTCCCTAATTTTACAGTGAATTCATGTACTTTATTTTAATTACATTTAAATTTCAGTTCATACATCAAATCCTGCTTTTTTATTTAGGAATTACTTTAAATTAACATTGGCAACAAGTAATTACATTGTTTGGAAACGTCACATTATAAATTTACCAAAATTACTCCGTACACCTGCAGGTTAAACATTGAAGTGTATGAAAGCGAAAATTCCGACGGTCCTTGAAGTGTACACAGACAACTGCGATGCACGGGCTCAGTTCCCACAGCAAACAGGAAGTAAGTGATCGCTGACATTCTAGCACTCAGACCAAGTCACTTTTTACCGGCTGGATCTCCTACAGATGGATTATAAATGCTGACAGGTAGACATGCTTCACACACCCGCTACAGAGCCTGTATCTCACCGGAGCTTCTCCCGAACGAGAGTGTGCATCACTATTAAATGTCCACTATTAAATGTCCGATGCAGCGCGCGCCCATAGTTCCGGCGCGCGACTCAGACGCTCAGCGCTGGAGCCTCTTCAAATGAAAATATAATATCGATACTTGGTGAGAACCCATCGAGAATCAATCGCAGGACTAAATATCGCGATATATCGCAATATCGATATTTTGGCACACCCCTACTTGCAGCAGAGCAGATTTTCTTGACAACATAAAATTTCCTGCTCTGACAGATGATCAAAAACACATTTTAAATAAACCATTAAGTACAGAGGAAGTATCTGAAGCTATTTCTACCCTGAAGAGGGGGAAAGCCCCAGGACCAGAGGGTTTTGGTTGGTCCATTAACAGATATGTTTTTGGATTCATTTGAAAAAGGCTCCCTTCCCCCTTTGTTAAACTGTGCACATATACATGTGATCTTAAAAAAGGACAAGCCAGCTGAGGTATGTGGATTTTATCGACCTATTTGTCTTATCTTTGTCGATAGCAAGGTGCTTTCTAAACTTCTGACTCGTCGGCTGCAGAACTTCCAAATCCTTGTAAATTCAGACCAGACAGGGTTTGTACCGGGTCGGTTCTCACTTAGCAACATGAGAACACGGCTGAATCTCGTACAGTTTTCCTCTGATAAAAAACAGAAGCGTTGGCCATTACTCTTGATGCTGAAAAGGCATTTGATCGGATTGAGTGGGAGTATCTTTTTGATGTTCTCCATAGGTTCGGACTTGGCGGGAGTTTTCTCCGATGGATACAGTCTATATACCACTCACCTAAGGCGGCTGTCCTGACTAATGGGCGCTGCTCTGATTCATTTGGGTTAGAAAGAGGTGTTCGCCAAGGTTGCCCTCTTAGCCCACTTCTTTTTGCTTTAGCATTGGAACCATTAGCTGAAAGTATACGTGCTCAAACTGAGGTTAAGGGAATCCTGCTGGGAAATGTGGAGCATAAGATTGCCTTGTATGCTGATGACATAATCTTATTCTTGAGGTCACTGATTAAATCAATTCCTAGTGTTCTTAAAATTTTTAACAAATTTAGTTCAATGTCTGATTACAAAATTAATTTCATCAAATCAGAAGCTATGCCATTAGGGGGCCTTACTAAGGCTGATGTTCTTAAGGACTTTCTCTTCAAATGGACTGTTAGTGGCATTTGGTACCTTGGGGTGAAGGTATCACCAGATCTGAAGGATACGTGGAAACTGAATTTCTCCCCCATATGTACACAAATAAAGAGGGATCTACAGCGATGGCATAAACTCCCACTGTCCATGATGGGGCGGATTGGTCTACTCAAAATGAATGTTCTCCCACGTCTCTTGTACCCTATGCAGATGCTCCCACTGTATATAACCAAGAAAAATAACAAAGTTCTGGATAAGGCATTTACCAACTTTATATACTGCTGGGAAGAAACCAAGACAGAAGCTTAAAATTTTGCAGCTGAATTCAGATATGGGTGGTCTTTCTGTTCCGAATATAATTTTCTATAACTAGGCCTGCCGTGCTCATCATTACTGGCTATGGTTACATACATATCTCAAGATGGAAACATGTATTGATACATGGACATGTTCTTATTCTCCTTGGGGGTTGATTACCTGTGATCTAACCAAAATCCCACTGACTGTTAAAAAAAATCCTATTATTTATAACAGCATCAAGGTTTGGCGCGATATTCTGAAACATCTGGGAAGGACAAAAGTAAAATCCTTACTTTCCCCTATAACTCACAACCCTGATTTTCCTGCAGGTGTGGGCACATCTGTGTTCTCTTCCTGGCGCAATTTAGGGATACATGTAATTGGTGATCTAATTAAAGATGACACGCTGATGTCTTTTCAACATGTACAAACCATATTTAATGTTCCCCAAACACATTTTTTTGCATTTTTCCAACTGAGACATGTCATTTCTTCCCATGTCACTCCATCTACTGTTGAACATGATGTAGAAAAGTTTTTGCTGTCTCGCGGAGATAGGGGACACCTCATTGGATTATTTTACTCTCTTCTTAACTCTTTGGGTACATATGTGCTTCCAGAGATTTCTCGTAAATGGGAAACAGACTTAGACTCTCAATATGTAGAAGATGACTGGCAAATGACATTGCGTTCGATTAAATCTACATTTACATGTAACAGACTAAGAGAGACGAAATATAAGATAATGCATAGACTTCACATAACACCTGTGGTCTTGCATAAACTTAACCATTCTGTATCTCCGCTATGCTTAAAATGCCGCCTGGAGAGAGGAACATATTTTCACTGTTTTTGGGAATGTCATAAAATCTCTAGTTTTTTGTCACATATTTCTTCTGTAATCAGTGGGATTTTTAAAGTGAAAATTAAGAAGGATCCAGGTGTCTACCTGCTAGGCCTCCCTTCAAAGGTGTTACACATCCCTAAACGTTACCTACTGCTCCTGGAAAAACTCCTTTTGATTGCTCGAAAGTTTATATTAATAAATTGGATTAGAGAGTCGCCTCCCACTGTCACTCTGTGGTAAAGAGAAGTCTTAAGTATACTTCCTCATGAGTGGTTGCATGCAGTTGTAAATAGGAAATGAAGAATTGTTTTTGTCAACCTGGGATTCAGTTTTTAAACTACCTGCCTCCTGACTTAAGGGGTCTTCTTTTAAAGGGACAAAGCATTCCCCTTAGCTTATAAGTAAAGTAAAGGGCATGCTTTGAAATATCTTTATTTTGTTTTTGTTGAGTTTTTGTTGATTTTTTTTTTCTTCATTTTTTCCTATATGTAT
>NW_023417142.1:14079-15825 GCF_002922805.2 Oryzias melastigma | reverse complement strand
AGCTCTACAGCATCACAGTACAGAACACAAACAAAAATGAGAGAAGCTTCAGTTTGGATGATGGAGAAATGCACATTTAACGTGACACTGAAGAAGAAAACATCTTTGAGGTTTATTACACGTCTGTAAAAAAAGACTTCAACTTGGATCAATGCTAAATCTACAAAGCACTTAAAGATGGAGCTGAAATTCTCCCATGATTCAGTGCTGTTTGGAGCAGAGCTGAGCAGAAAGAGGAAGTGGACTTTTTCTGCTGATTGTGCAGAATCATCAGTTGGTTTAGATGCAGCCACAGGCTGATGTTTGACTTTCACACATCTGGACTTCTTTACTGAAGCAGCTGCATGTTGTCCTGAATGTTCCTGAATGTTCTTCTTCTCTGCTTCTGCTGGACTCTTCTGATCTGCTGCTGTTGATTCACATCTTTGGACTTTTTCCAAACTTTCTGATCTTCTTCAGCTCTGAACTCTTTAGAAGAACTGAGAGACGGAAAACATGAACTTTGTCTTTAAATTAAACTCTTTCTTCTGGATTCAGGTTGAGGAACTGCAGATTGTCAAAGATCAGCTGTGCTGCTCTGGGATCAACTTTGAAGGCTAACCCATCCAACCTGACAGAATTGGACCTGAGCTTAAATGACCTTCAGTCTTCAGATGTTCAGCAGCTCCAGGATCTGGTGATGAGTCCAAACTCCAAACTGCAGACTCTGAGGTCAGTAGAGGGTTGGAGTCAGTCCTAAAGTCCTAAAGTTAGTCTGGGAGCAAAAATGCAGAGTTTCCTGTGAAGCTGCAGCTTCTCAGTGAAGCTCTGAGGAGAATGATGACAGGCTTCAGGACAACAGTCAGCCAATCAGAGCAGCAGAAGCTCCAACAGGTGAAGATGACAGGAAGCTGCTGCTCTGAACAGAAATGAAGCTCCTGCTGCTATTTCTGCTGCTGTGCTGCATCACTGACTGACACACCACCATCAGATAGAGACAAAACTTCATCTCTAGACTTGTAATTTTTATTTGCAGGTGGGAGTACAAAAGAATCTGATGTTCCTCCTTTTGGATCAGAGATCATCATCATCATCATCATCATCTGGTCTGCAGAGATGTTGTTCCTGGAGGTGGAGAGCAGAGTGATGGAGGAATCAGAGGAAATGGAAATGAGTGTCAGAGCTGCAGCATGAACTGATCTGAGATCAGCTCCACTGTCTCTCTCAACATCAAGTGGACAGTTATTGTGCTGCAGCTCCCCCGGTGGACTAATGGAGAACTGCACTTCATCTTCTCATTCTAACTTGGAGTGTTGGGAAGTCTTTTGCTTCTCTTCTCTCTCGTATTTGGAGCTTCTCTTAACTTTGTCCACATAGTGGCTGGGCGGCTCAGTGGGCTAGGTGAAGGGCTGGCACGTAGGAGCCCTGGGTTCAATTCCAGGGTTGTCCACTGATCCCCACCCAGATTGGATCCTTAGGCAAGAACCTTGACGCTGCTGCCTAACTGGGTCCCTGTGCCCCTCAAGTACAGGGTTGTGTCAGGAAGGGCATCCGGCGTAAAAACTCTGCCAAATCACTGATGCGAAACAGTGGGTGCTGTTACGCTGTGGCAACCCCGAAAGGGATAAGCCGAAAGTGAACTACAACTTAACTTTGTCCACATGTTCTATGCTCTAGTTCAGGGGTCGGCAACCCAAAGTGTTGAAAGAGCCACTTTGGACCAATACAATAAAAACCAAATGTGTCTGGAGCCGCATTAGTTGAAAC
>NW_023417142.1:7320-13539 GCF_002922805.2 Oryzias melastigma | reverse complement strand
ATGAAAATCCTGATGCGGCCCGGCCTCAACTAGATTCCGCCTCCAGCGGCCCCCGGCTGATTTGAGTTTGAGACCCCTGCTTTAGAGGTTGTTGTTTAGAGACACTTGCTGTCAGTTTAAAGCGTTTTCAAGAGTTACCCCTCGCTTACACCGCCAGTGTCACGGCTCAGTTGCGTGCGCAGCGGCCTTCTCTTTTTGTAACATTAAAAGTGCGAGAGAAACTTCCACTGCAGGCGTTCACGTCCTGCGTCTGCGGACTGACCTCTGCGTCTCTGCGAATCCTTTTCGTTTGGTTCAAATTTTGACGGACGCCGCAGCTGATCGTCATCACTTTCTGTGAAGTTGGGGCTATTCACGACTTAAACCGGAAACCATGCAAGCGAATTTAAAGTGCATCCGGTATATTTTCAAAATAAAACAAACTTTCCGCTGAACTCGCCGGTTTCAGCGTGTCGTAAACATTACATAATTTTCGGGTTCCTCTAAGTGTGTTGCAGCACAGCGTTGTCAGTCATAACCATGGACGAGGAGAAGCTGATCATAGAGATCCAGCACTACTCTGTCTGGGCTAAGCTTTCACAGGCTGTGGCTGGAGCAGCAGCCAGTGTAAGCCTTCGGCTGTAGCTAGTCCACTCCCGCAACACAACGAAGCCTTGACGCTAGCGGTGTAAGCCCGGGGTTATTGATCCTGGAAGTCTGAATCCGTGATCAGCTAACTAGCTTTATTGAACTGTTGACTTTAGCCATGGATCTTTTCTCACCAGTTAAAGTTGCCTAGATTTCTGTGCTCACATAATACTTGTAAACAGCAAAAGTCAGACAATTCCAGCGTGTCTGACATTGAAGTCAAACTTATTACTGTTATAATGTTTTCTACTGCGGTCAGTGAGCTGCTGTTAGCTCAGCCGTGGTTCTAACATCACTCCTCTTTGTTTTAGTTCATAACCGTGTCTGACCTGCAGGAAAATTAAAATAAAACATGATCAAATTAACTGAAACTGTTGACAAAAATATGAAAGTGTCTATTTCCACATAATGTTATAAAATACATTCACCTGGAGATTCTTTAATTACTTACTCTTATTTTGAAAGCTGAAAATACATGACTCAATATCTGCTCTGAACATTTTCACTGAACCAAACCATTCCTGTCTTTACAATTATTCCCTAAAATATCCTGTAGAACAAGTACATTTATCCTGGGAAGAGATTAAAATCAGTGCAGACATGCAGCGATGTGTCTTTGCTGAAGGTATTAAATGTGTCCAACATGAATTGCTATCAGATTTTGTTCTGATCGCACTTAAAGTACGCAGAAATAACATCAGTCAAATAGAACCTGTTAGAATAATATCTACTTAAATGAAAGGTTGATCATTTAAATCAAACCTTCAATATTGGAGGATATCACCCATTTGTATTTTGATTTGAGAACGATCTGAGAGAGGAAATGAAAACACAGTTCAGCAGGATATTTATAAAATAATTATTGTACATTTTTCTTTTGAAATTGGTAAGATTACCTTTTATTGTTTATGTAAAATGTAAAATCTATTGCATACTAATTTACCATCATGTTTTTGGGGAAAAATCCAAAAGAACTTGCTTAAAAGTCTCCCTCAAGTTGTGATTCATCTTCATTTACAGATCTTCGTGATCTTTCAGCCCAAAATGTAACTGAAACTGTAATCCATCAGTCTCTCATCAGAGCGGGTTCCACCAACTGATATGAACAAATTCCTGGAAGTCCAGCTGCCATCACTGCTCCTTAACCCACTTTTCTGTCTGATTTCAGGTTGATGAGCTGCAGTTTATCAGAGATCAGCTGTAAAGGTTTGTCGTCAGCTCTAAAGAAGAACCCGTCCAATCTGACAGAACTGGACCTGAGCTGGAACGAGAGCCTGCAGGATTCAGGAGTTCTTGATCTGTGTGGTTTTCTGGAGAGTCCAGACTGCAGACTGCAGACTCTGAGGTTAGACTCCATGTTCCAGTTGTGTTCAGTTCAATATGATGAGAAAGTTGTGCTGACACTAAACTGCAGACATGATGTTCTGCTGCATGCTGACTATCTTCATGCTGAAGGCTGTTCTCTTCTTCTGAGCTTTAGTCCATTTACCCTGGTAGAAGATCTCATGTTTGAATGTTTCTTTTCATCTTCTTCATTTCTAATGTCAGCTTCCTTCAGGATATATCTTTCTTTTTCCACAAAGATCTATAAATGTTTAATCTTCTTCATCATCTTCACTCCAGATTTAAGAAAAGCTCCTAAGTAGTAAGATATGTGTATTAAGGTTCAGAGCTTACTGGGATGTGATTCACTTCTCAGTTTTTTGTTCAGCTTTAACAAAAGCTGGATCTCAAAGCTCTTGGAACTTATTCCAGCTCTTTTTGCTCTGAAAATGAGGCCAGCACTGCTAAAAAGACGCTCACAAGCAGCAGATGCAGGTAGGGGAGTGTTGAGCCTTATTGTGTTTCCACACCGGCCGTGTTGACTTGTGTTCAAGCAGCTACTTGCAATGAAAAGTCTATGCAAACACACACACACTAGAATTCCTGGCTTCTGCGTCTGGAATGTCTGTGACCGCGTATTGCTATGCAAGTTTTTAGGTCCGGGCCCGGGCTTTAGAATAATATCTGCTCAAATGAAAGGTTAATATTTTCAATTAACACTTGAAGTCCCAGGCTTTTTTTGGGCCTCCTTTTGGCAAGGGGGAGCTAACTGGCTACTCTCCTGGCTAACATTTGCATCATTTTATGTGTAAATACAGTCATTACCTGAGGAATTAGAAGGGGAGAGGTGGGGGGTTGCTGATGGGATTGTTCTGTTGTGTGGGGGAGGATGGTTTGCCAACAAACTGAGGATCGTTGGCAGAGAAAACTTTTTCTTGTGAGGGCCACAGAACTGTTTTCTTCTCTGATGGGGAGTCGGTTTATTGGCCAACAAAAAAGTGAAACAATCACAGCTTAAACGTAAAAAATCACGTTTTTTCCAGAAAGCCACACATAACCCAGTTTTTAATGATTAATTTTTGTAATCTTCACAGAAAAAATAAAATTAAAACCTTTAAAAAATAAACAAATAAATAGTATATCCTTTCCTGTTGTAGTTCAGACTGCAGAAGGATGGGATAAAAAGTCACACTCTGTAGGTCTTGATCAACCGGACTGAGAAAAATAAATAAATATGCGTCTCTGAAAGTGTTTGGAGGACGGCCTGTGTACGTACCACATATGCTCGGCCTGCTAGATCGGCTCGGGGGGTTGTGGCTTGATGACGTGTAAGATTGCGATTGGTCTGGACCATTAGACCACCATCACTTGACATGGGGAATGACACACTTCCGCCATAATGCACGGACTCTTCCCGAGTAAAGAGCCGAGGAGGTCCAAGCAAGTACGCAAAGAATCACTAAAGGTGGCGCAATATTTGCAATCAACTGCAAAAACCTTGACAACGAAACAATTGGCTTTCAAATCAGCGTTGGCCAGTCGCTGTGTTCTGTAACATGAATGATATGCCAGCACTAAATGCACATGTGTTGTATCAAGCATCGAGACAGGAGAGACCAGTGGACTTCCTGGTTGAGCTTGCAAGAGAGAACAGTCATGTGTGTGCAAAGAAAGTACAAAATGAACAATTCCTTCTGCAACAACCTTCCCCAGTTAGTCCCGGAAGAAGAGCCATCAGGTCAAACATAGATGCAAGAATTATCATGCTACTGTGCAATGTGTTGACTGCAACAGATACACATGTGGCAAATGCAGAAAGGAGATGCCGGCATTGCCAGGATTGTAAATGATTGCCGGAATATACTTTACCACTTTTTATTATTATTTTCAAGTAGGTGTAATAACCTTTTTTTTTTTAATACCATCAAAATAAAGAAACCCTTGTCTGTTGATCTCTCCCTAAAATGGCAACATGAAAACAAGTTTTGTTGAAGTGGTTCAGCATGGCCACACCTTTGGTGGAGCTTGTTTACATAACAAAAGCCTCAACTTCACACCTGATTAAGGATAATGGCTAAAAGCCTTACAGCCAACTGGCTGCCGTGCGGGTTTTATAGGTAGAAAAGCCAAATGGCTGCTCTGTGGTACTTGTAATGTTAAACATCCAATACTCCACCAATACACCAGACTCATTTAAAGCAAGTGCAGAAGAAGCATGTTTGACTTTCACACATCTGGACTTCTTTACTGAAGCAGCTGCATGTTGTCCTGAATGTTCCTGAATGTTTTTCTTCTCTGGTTCTTCTCTACTCTTCTGAACTGCTGCTGTTTGACAGTTTTGGACTTTTTCTAAACTTTCTGATCTTCAGCTCTGAACTCTTTAGTTAGTCCTTTATTTCGAACATACAGATTACATGGTAAAAAAGCAAAACAAGAAAACAAAATTTTATATAAATTATAAATAAAAGATATTACACCTCAATTGTGTAGTTCGAATGGAGTAGGAAGAAGTTTAAAAGAAGTTGATTAGTTTAGTAGAACTGAAGGATTTAAAACAGAAACTTTGTCTTTAAATGAAACTCTTTCTTCTGGATTCAGGTTGAGGAACTGCAGTTTTTCAAAGATCAGCTGTGATGCTCTGACTTCAGCTCTCAAGTCCAACCCGTCCCATCTGACAGTACTGGACCTGAGAGTGAACTTCCTTCATTCTTCAGATGTTGAGCAGCTCCAAGATCTGGTGGAGAGTCCAAACTCCAAACTGCAGACTCTGAGGTCAGTAGAGNACACCAAATTTTATTTTATTTTTCAACTATTTGAAAATGTTAACCATTACTACTCTTGTTCTTAAATTCCCTGTAAATCCAGAGAAATCTTAACTTTTGTTCAAGGAATTCTAGATTATCAATGTTTTAAGCCTAAAATGCACCTGAACTGTCTTTTAGGCCGTGGTGTCGTCCTATGAGGCCGCCAGATTCATCGTCTTTGAGTTTGATGTGGACAACACCATCTTTGGTTTGGAAAGGGAGTTCGTTGTGGCCAGTGCAGGTAAGTCCATTATTTTGTTTTATACTTTTTTGCATGTCAGTTTTCCACTTGTTCGTAGTAAATCATCCATTTTCTTTTTTTTATTTATAAAATTGATTTAAGTTAAATAATTTCATCATGTTTAAGGCTAAATTTCTTGTCACAAAAACCACATGTTCCTGTTTTTAATCTTTTCTTTTCATCTTAATTCTTCTTAATCTATTATAGTTCCGAGTTAAAATTTTGTTTTATAATCTTAATCAGTCATTGTGAGGAGTGTGTTGGGGTGTCTGTTTACTCTTTGTCCTACTTGGCTGTAAATGTTGTGTATTAATGCAGACGTTCTTGTGTTTTGTCTCTTTCTGCAGCAGCCTCCATGACTGCATTGGTGGTGACGGCCTTCATCATCTGGTGCGTGTGCGCAGCCAAGTCCAGTCGTCAGAAGGACGGCTTCCATCGGCTGCGACAGCACCGCGAAGACTACGACGACGAGATACGGCTCGCCTCCATGGGCTCCAAGAAGTCTCTGCTCGCCAATGAGTTTCAGGATGAGAGTGAAAGCGATGAGGAGACATTGTATGCAAACAAAATCTGAGAAAGTGTTTAGTCCAGTGCTGAGCTCCCACCATGCAGCAAAGGAGCAAGCAGAACTCAAGACTGAGCTGCCTCTGTCAGTGTATTAAAACTGTAAGATAATTCTCTTTTTAAACTTCACATTGATTACTTGGTTTTCAGTTTTGCAAAATGAATGAACTGACTCAAACATTTTTTTTTTAATGCCATGCCCTTATCCATCCAGCCAATTGAGTCCAAAACAACCGATGAGTCTCTTTCCCGTGTGTTTTTGCCATGTTTTTATTTTCAAACTATTTCTAGAAATAGTTCTTATTTATTTGTCCACGATAATATGGTGGCGCAGCAATGTCCAAGCCTTTGAGTGACTGAATCCAGCACTGTGCCTTGTCTTCTCTAAACTGTATAGTACTTAATTCATGCTGGAATTTGATCCAAAACTCAGGTGGTACTATAGGAAATGTATCTGAGATCCAGAGGGTTGGAGTTTAAATTGGCTTTCCTGTGCTCAGCAGTTTTGTGTGTTTGGGAGGAAACTGAAACACGCCAAGAAGAATCTATTGAATGGGTTTGTTCAAGCTCTGCTTTATTGGAGTGTTTTTCTGGAAATAAGATTGTTCTTTATCACTGGCCAAGACAAAAACTTATAGCTAATTGAGTAAAGAATGTATT
>NW_023417142.1:0-2785 GCF_002922805.2 Oryzias melastigma | reverse complement strand
TGTCCTGTGATGTGTTGTCAAGGTTTTTGAAGTCGAATGCAAGACTGCGTCTCCTTTTGTTACTTTTTCGGACCTCTGTCATTCATTACTCGGGAGGACTCCATCCATAATGACGGCGCACGCGACTCTGTCCCGTCGTATGTCACGTGACTTCCAAACAGGAAAAACACACCGTGGAGGAGGAGGAGGAGGGGGAGCAGCAGCAGCTCGGATTTAAAGTCACAGCTGTCAACAAGCTTTTGCCTTCTCGCTCTTGCAGCTTTTCGTAGAATATCGCGATATAACGATATCTTAAAAATGACCTATCGTCAGCTTTGGAGATCGTACGACGGTTTTTTATCGTCATATCGCCCAGCCCTACTTTAAATCAAACTAAAAAGCTTGAAAAGCTCAGGAAGTTCCTTTAGGTTAAAAAAATGTGTGCAAAACTGAGTCTACTTTAACATGTAAAGCCAAAACTCAGTAGAAATAATAAAAAAAATGAAATAATCAAATCTTTAGTAAATATTTATTTTTATTGAATATGTATGAATACATTTAAATTTTTTTAACAGAAAAGGTTTCTTCTTTGGATGTAGTTTCAGGTATTTGCCCACGGGGGGCGTTGTGTTCTATTGTGGGGCAGAATCTCCAGAAGGAGTTTGAGAGACCAGCTCAGTCTCAGTAAAATGCGTACATATGCCACGATTTGGGAAATACCGTGTATAATATACTCCAAACCGGTTTTTGCGTGCATATAATACGCGCGGTCCTAAACGTGTTAAAATGTGTTTTCCACGTTTGACACGTCCCCTGGTGGAGGCGTGAGCATCACAGACAGCCCCGCAAACGAACAATTTGCTTTTCTAACCCTAACCATAACCGTAATCCTAACCTTAACCAGGAACAACGTCATTTAGAAAAGAGCCGGAGGATTTCTGACCACGTGATCAAAACGAAACCTAAAGTCGTGTATATTGTACGCCGGCGCAATCCATTCACTACCATTGCATATCATATGCACGCAAAAAGCGTGTTTGGCGTATATTATACACAGTATTTCAGAGTGCAAAGTCGTGGAATATGTACGCATTTCACTGAGAGTGTGTTGGAGAGACACAAGAAAAGACGATTCAAACTTTCTATGTTAAAGAATGTATGTAAAGGTAGTAGAATGTATATTTTCTCTGCTAAAAGATCATGTGATCCTCTAAGGCACACGTGTCAGAGTCAAAGCCCGGGGGCCGGATCCGGCCCTCCAGATCATTTTATTTCTTTATTATTAAAGGACCGACTTTAAATTTGCTCTCATATTCCTGCCAGTTTATTATTTATAATCATGTTTAAAAGTTACTGTTTTAAAGTTTTAAGAATTGGCATTCTGCAAGCTTTTTCGATTTTGGCATTTATTTAAACTACGTTTTCTTTATTTTTTTGTTTAAGTTTTTTTTTGGCTTATTTGGCATTTAGCTAATATTTTAGCTGGTTATCAGCTTCAGCATTTTCAGCTATTAACTTCAGTGATTTCAGCTAACAACTTCACTATATGTAGCTGTCAATTTCAACATCTTCAGCGACCAAATTCATCTTACAGCATTCACACTAGCATTATAGCAGGTAATGTTATATATCTAGTTCTTAATTATGTTAAAAAGTTACGTTTTAAAGTTTTAAAAATGTAGTTTTAGAGTGTTCAATAAATGTTTTTCCTGTTCGGTCCGTGACCTAAAGCGTGTTTTTGATTTTGGCCCCTTGTACGATTGAGTTTGATGACCCTGCTGTAAAGAGGTCTTCTCCTGACCGTCAGATAGTCCTCACCTCCTATTCACCTCGGCTAAAAGGGAAATATTCTCCAATTGAATGATTTTCTGATTTAATAATGATATTTTATATTTTAGTAATTTTAAATCAGATGAGTTTAGAACAAACAGACTTTCTTTTTAAAATAAATATCAGGGGATCTGAACATTTTACCTGCAGTATTTCTGTTAGCTGGTGAAGTTAAACTAAAAGATCCTCTGTGAATGTAAATGTGACAGGACTCTGGGGTGAATGCTAATTCTCTACCCCATTTCTTAAGCCTCCATTTGATGAGGAGGATTAAATCGTAGGCAGTCATGATTTTTCATAATTTTATGTTTTAAGTGAGTTTGTCATTTTAGAAGTTTGACTAAGTTCTGAATGCTATGACCGCAGAATTTAGGCTGAACTCTGCTGTTTATAAATCATTAGACATGAGTGTATTTTCTGTAGGATAAGTCGTATGAGCAAAAAATGTCAAATCAAGAAGAAGAAAACCATATATAAATCGCTCTGGAGTATAAGTTGCACTTTTGGGAGAAAAGTCTGACGTTTCAGAACAAATCTGCCAAATGCAGCGTAGCTAAAAAAAAAAATAAAAAAATACAATAATACTAATCTTTTGATGTGTATAAGAAAAATATCAGATTTTTAGAGGAAAACAATCAGATCCTCTCCATATTTGTTTTAGACGAATCTTCTTCTGCTGCTGTCAGTAGCAAATACTTATACTCAGATGCAGCGCCCTCTAGTGGTTGTTAGAGGAAACAACCACTGAAGAACAACCAGTGTTTACTGGGAAAATAACAAATATAGAAGCTTATTTATGCCTTATAAAAACACACACACAAATAAATTACTCCTGAGTATAAGTCGCACCCCTGGATAAACTATGAAAAAAAAAACTTCAGAAAATACGGCAACTAATAATGTTTGTAAACTCATTTTTTTGTAAATAAATAAAAAAACTGTCCTAAAATAATTCAAAGCCAGGAATTAAAGAGTG
>NW_023417141.1:23997-25067 GCF_002922805.2 Oryzias melastigma | reverse complement strand
ATCTAAACAAAGAAATGGGCCTTCTTGTTTCCACAAGCAAAGCTGTTCAACTGCATGGCAAGAGCAAAAAAAAAGTGGTCAAACCAAAGGGATGTTTGTAATTGCAAAAGACACAAAGCGCCTGCACCCTCTACATTTCAACGTCCCCCATGTCATCTGCTCAAAGGGAACAAAGCATCATGCATGACAGTATACATGGGACTCACTGCAAATATGTTCCAAAGTTTTAAAGCCATCCATTTATTTTGTGTTTGTTTTTCTGCAAGAAGCTATTAATCTTGATTTCCTCCTGTCTACAAACAGCACAGTTTTTTAACAAAACCGTGTGAAAGCTAAATAGGCCTGCATGCCAGACCTGTGGCCCACTGAATTCCTTACTGTGTTGTTAAAGAGGTGTTGATGCAACACACTGCTAAACAAGCCCTACCTCACTTGATGCTCGAATGAAAAAACGTTACTGCAAGGAGCACCCTTTTTTACAAGTAAATCAGTCTGTTTTCATGTCAGTGTTATAGCGGATGTTTTTATTGTGAGGTGACAAAAAGTAAGAATTGAAAGGATATTTGGTGCACTGGTGTGAGGTTTGTTTGTATGTCAGAAAACACCACCAACTCTAGATTAAAGAAAAAAGAAAAACCACAGTCCTATTATTTTCTTTAGTGCCACCAAAGTCTTAAAATATCTCATTCAGTAAGTCATTCAGTTTTGCAGCGTGCCATCATGTAATCACACAGTGTTAACATTTCTACTCACACTATATATATTTTTAAACTGAATTGAGACCAAAATATATATAGATATATATACATTTTTAGGTTATTAAAATGTGCTCCTTCTGAGGTTATGGATTCAGTTTAGCCTCGTTTCCACTGAACAGTCCGGTTCTGTATTTTGAGTGTTTCAATTGTAAAAAGGACCCATTAAACAGTTCTAATCCACACCTCTTGTAGGTCCATTAAAAATAGAACGGGACGGTTGGAGCGGAGCCGCTGTAACCACCCACTGATGGTAATAGTGCTCCGTTGTTTTTTTGTTTTAAACAGCGGTATTCTCCGCAATCTTCTTTCAAA
>NW_023417141.1:11421-19929 GCF_002922805.2 Oryzias melastigma | reverse complement strand
GCCAATCTTTGTGCATCAACTCACAAAACTTGTTAACATAAAAAAGATTAGAGAGACCCCTTTTAATGTTTGGAGTTCTTGAAAGCAAGAAAACTATGGAACCCCTAAAGGGACATAAAGTAAAAAAAAATTGATGTAGAAAAAAAATATTCTTTTATTTCTAAGAAACGAAAAAAAACATCTTCTGGTTACTAAATGATGAGCACCGAATACTATCTGGCTACTATCTGGTGCGCACCAAATAGTAGCCAAAATTTTTTTTACTTCAATTTTTTTTTTTTTTTTTTACTTCATTGTCCATTTAGGGGATTTGTAGAAAACCCATAAGTATTATACGTTATTTCTTTGTCATGTATTATATTATCATGCAGTTTTGGTAATGCACTATAAAAATATTGAGAAGTGAAAATTCGACGACTAAAATATCTTTAAAGAATGGAGAGGAATTTAAGCATTTTTGAAACAAAAATCATGTTTGTGCTTTAAGGAGGATCCAAATTACTTTCTATCTTCCATCAATCCACAAGGGGTTATTTTCTCTACGTGTAAAGGATAAGTATAAAGATAGTATCAATCCTAAAAATTATATTTGTAAGGATAAAGATAGCTTGTCCTGACAAAAGAAAAAAAAATGACATTCTGCATGTCTTGAAAATAATAATAATAATAATAATTGCCGCACTGATGAATTGAAGGCGTCAGAACTCCATGTGAGCGTGCATCTCCCCTCAGGGAGCAGCGCAAACTGCTGACATTCATGAGAATGTGCTCAAAGGCAACACGTCTGGTTAAACAAGGAAACCCTGATGCTTTTCAGACCAGCCATAACAGCTCGCAGCTCCTTTTCAATCGCCTGAAACTCTCTCTTAAACCTGTTTTCCACCAACAGCCACATAATTGAATGTGACTCACCACGACAACCAAATGGAAGATTATGCCTTTTTTCCAGAAAGTGAGGCCCGGCTAAGTGCTTGGCTACCGACTCATTGTTTAAAGATGGTCACTCGGCTGAACATCCCTCAGGAGTGGTCGGGACGCTCACATACAGAGCAGTCATTGTGCAAAGACGCAGATGAAAGGTCTGCAGATAACAGATCACACTGTACTATATGTACATGCATAGAAAGGAGAAGGTCTGTACTTTGACACCACAACAATAGAACAACTCATACAAGTGAAACACTGTAACCGTAAAGATTCAGATCTGATAATAATCCTTAAGAAAAGGGCAAAGATCATCACTGTTTTCCAAACACTACCATCGTAACTGCTACGAAAAAACTCAGAACAGTGTGAACTTCTGTCAATAAACTGGTGAAAATTTCAAATAATGTTTCTTTTTTATAGTTTCGTAAGAGTTTGATCTGGTTCAGCCTGAAAGTGTTGGGTTGAGCTGAAAGCCGACGCATCAGTTCTCGTGATGAGTGGCACCTCCGTTTCATGTTTGATCTCAGTCATCATGGTCTTGGAGTTGCATCCGACAGCTCTCATTATGGTGTTTCACTGCAGTTTTCGTCACTGGTGAGGTTTTAAAGTAAAGCCAACCTCACTCTACATCAATATTACACACAGATAGTCGGTTTACTCCACGCAGTGAGAAGCTTTGAAAGAAATCAAGTGGTTGACGAAGAATGCATGTCTTTGCAGAGCTGTCGTAACCAAGTTCACACACCACATAATGTCCAACAATCAGGGAGTCGAAGCCTTCATTAAACCTCGGCTGTCAGGGAGCTGTAAATCCCCCGGAGAAGACAACATGGAAACACAAGTCCACAAACAAAACATTATCCCATCAAAAGATAAACTATGTGTCGCAGTCATGTGTTTTACTGGCACAGTCATTTCACTCGGCTTGACTGTAATGTTGCTAGGATACGGATATATGTGTGTATGTGTGTGTGTGTGGGTGTGGAATGTGTGACGTCCGCTCTCACACAGGGGCGTGGTCGTCTGAGCAGGACTTTACCGCTCGCACGCACTCGTGCCCCGAGGCTTCGGGTGAAGAAGGGGAAGTTGTAATGCTTCTAATATTACACCACCGTCCCTCTGTGGGCAGGCTGGGGGTGGTCTCGATAAGCACACACCGACAATGCAACATCGCAAAACCTGAAGATCCACCTGACCAAATGCACTGTAGTGCTGATTCATGGTGTGACTTTGAAGTGAACAAGGTGTTTTTAACAAGTTCTTGTAGCATTTTTCTCACGATGGACGGCGTATATACAGAAAATTAAGCTTAAATTTGAATTTCTGAGTATTTATTTTTAAAAATTGCTTTAAAAAATTGCTTTAAAAATTTCCTCGTCTGAGCTGGCTGGCTCAAAACTGTACTGTAAGGTTTTTTATTTGTCATGTATGCATCAACTTACATTGAAACATATTGGAATTCTTGTGCAAAGCTCTCAGAGTCACAGTTTAGATAAAGGAAGTAAATATAAATCATTTAGGAATCGCTGTGAAAGTTAAGGGTAGCAAAACACTAAATCAATTTTTTTGTCTGTTGACCTCTGTTTCCTTAATACGTTAGCCTTTATTAGCTTAGCGTCATTTTACCACTGAGACACGCATCCCCTTCAGTCTGGACCATGAGTGTCTGACTCAGGAGAAGGTGGAGGAGAAAAATCCTCAACCTGCCAAGAACGTTCTGTGGTGAAACTGGCATCACTTTGTTCTCTATGTTGAAGATGCAGAGTGAATGTTACCTCAAGCTAACCTCACTGTCAATCACAGATCCTAACCACACCTCCCCTGCTCAACCAGACCTCCTTTTTTTGTATTTCTCAAATGTGGGCTGAGAGTGGAGTCAGCCTCCAACTCTCCTGATGTTTTGCCCTTTAAATAACAAGATCAACAAGTGGATCATGCTTGCCATTTTAGTTGAAAGGGGCTGTAAGTTAGCAAGAAAGAATAAACGAAGGGATGATGGGAAATGGGAGCAGGCTTTCTCCGCATCAACAGTCCTGCCCACAACTTAGAGGCGGATTTCTAATGAACTCCTGACGAAACTATGTCCGAGAAAACTACACAGGTTTGTTGATTTTGGCTAAAAATGATATAGTCATATTTAAATTAACCACTGGCAACAGTTTTAAAATTGATCAATAGATAATTGAAGTGGGTCATTAAGAAAGTGAATTATTCTAATTTAATAAAAATCTAGGTGCTCTAAAAAACACCAAAACATCAAGTTTAGTTTAATTTCTAGAAACTGTTATGTCATTCCCTTAAATTTGTTTACATTTGTTTACAAGAAGTCCCCCCAAAAATGAATGACAACAAGAAACAGGGAACAGTCTTGTGTTTCCAAAGACAGACTGGGTTTGTTCTGCATCCATTTAACTTGATGCTCTTCCTGCCTGTTATTGACTCAAACTGCCCTTGCTCGTTTATTAGCAGCTGTGCAGCTAATTATTTCCCTGCCCCCTTTCCTGTGCTGTGCTGCAGCGGCGGTCTGGGCCGTGCTCAGCTCAACTGAAGGAGAGGCAGGCCGGGAGGAGAGAAGGGGAGGGTTCCTGTTCTCTGACATCGTCATAAAGGAATCCCCTGCACTGGGCTCTGCCCGCCCACTCGCTACTCTCACCCTGTCTGGCTCCCAGACACACTTGCGTTCACACACACTCCTGTCTGCACAGCCGAAGGAGAAACAGGTCGACTAGAAAGAAAGAAAAAGAGTCACGAGACTGTGAAGTTCAACTTTACAGCTAAGGAGCAAAGTGAACTTGAGACTTGGAAGGAGTTAAAATTCAATAACTCAGGTAGGTGCAGCATCACATCTGTCTCGTCTACAGGAAGGGCTGCTGACTTTTTACAGTTTTATGACTGTATTTTTTTTATTTTTACCCTTTTTTTTGTCTGCTCTTCCACGGAGAAGCACTTGGAAGACCTGCAACCTGTTGATCAGGACACGCTTTCACAGCAAGAGTCAAAATCTGCCTTCTGCTCAAATGTACGGTGAAGTTAGCTATGAAATGCCGCTCCGTTGTGAGCTTTGCCACTGTGGACTAACTCCATTACAAAGGTCAGATGTAAATACCGGTAGTTGCTTTGAATGTGATGGCTTATGGCTTACCCGTGTGTGTGTGTTGTGTATGGAGATCGCCGCAGATTTGTTAGTACTGTGTCATTGTTTGGCTTCCGAATGCCACTGTCTCCTCAAGTCACCTTTCTGCCTTTATGTGCCACGGATCTGTCTCTACGTCACTCCGTCTGTGTGCCTCTCCGCAGGGAGCTGCTGCCTGTGCGGTGCGAACAGAGGTCATAAAAAGTTCTAGTAAAGCACTGGAGAGGCGTAATAGAAGTGCTGAAGCGGCGCCGGAGCCGCTCAAACATTCCTCTCATTGTTCAGAGGCCCTGTAAGTGTGCGAGCTCCCAAACCTCCATGAAAGGAAGAGAATCCAGCAGCTACTGTATCTAACAAACCGCACTCCGCTGGACTTTTCTGGCTCTCCCCTCTGGGGGTGGTGGTACAAACAAAGTTGAGAGGTGGATTGCTGTGAGGGAGGTTCACACGAGGCGGACTCTACAGAAGAATACGTTAATTTACAGCACAGGCAGGATCTGATGGGGTTTTTTTCTCTCTCTGCAACAGGATAGCTTGATTGAAAAAGTACAAGGAACAATCAGTACTGGCTTTTACCAGAAACAAAAAAAGGGCCAAAGTGATGATAGAAGAAGAAAGCATGGATCCAGCGGTCAGTCTGGGTCTTTGGTGGGGTTGAGTGGGTGGGTGTGCCCGACAGCAATCTGTACAAATGGGCCCAGGTTCAGGAAACGGTGGCGTAGTGGAATAAAGATTTCTGCACCCATCTGTGCATGTGTGGTTCAGTGGCAGGACTGCAGCTGTACACTAAGTACAGGGCTGCTGATGGTGAGGGTGTTTGGCTACGAGTCAGGCTGTGGATAGGGTTACACGCACTGTGCTGCAGGAAGTGGACCATAGAACTGGGATGGGCTCTTCACTGCTAAGCAACTCAGGGTTCTCGTTTTTTTTTTTTTTTCTTTAGTTCTGGAAGTACTTTATATCCTTAAATTATTGCCCCACATGTGGTTCCGTTGATTCCAGGCCAGCCTGTGATTGTCCGCCTTTAATTCAGGGAAACTTGCTGCAGAGGAGGCCGGCTGTATACCCAGAGTTCTTGTCTGAACGGCTGAATATCTGAATGTCACTGAATGTCACGGCCTGAGCAATAATTACGCCCTCACACGCAACATGAAACAAATGTCACTCACATGCGTGCACATACCGAGACGCACTCTGTCTGCTGGCAAGTGTGCAAAGGTGTGGCACCGTCCTGGGCGTGTGCGTCCAAAAACACAAAAAGATATTCCCTATTACATCTAAGACTATCCTTTGGATGTTTCATTCATCATGTGATCAAAAGGCACAAATAGATGTATTTTTGTGGTTACAGTTGTGTTGGCGTCCCCTGCCTCAGGCTTAGTCAGAGTACCAAAGAGGAATGTTTTGATTTTTTTAAGAAGCGGGCTAAAAAAAGACTGTTTTTCTTTAATGATCCGGTCCGTTCAGCTAATTCTCCACATTTGCAGCCTTTTTGAACTCTCACATCACAAGTGGGTTTAATAGGAGTAATGGATACAACGACAATTACAAAAAAAGCAAACAAGCCCTATTTACACTCCAAGAAGGGAATTCAGATGTTATTGTAACCCTTCGACTCTAGTGTTGACTTAACGTCTTGAACCATTTAGACTTCGACATTGATGAAGCTGTCATGGAAGCAAACTATTCCAACTGCAAAGTTGTGCAGCGCAGTGGAAAGATACCAGAATGGCACATGCTTCCCATGATCCAGGGTTGTTATTGAGATGCACAATATCAAGCCTGTAGCTCTTCTTGCTCAGTGCTGACTCTGAGTTCACAGCCTCAAGGTGCGAATCATGTCAGACCATGTATTTGTACTATTCCTGGTTTATTAGACAATGAAATCCCAGCTTACGCACGTACCATGTTTGCCCAGCAGCCGACTGACATAACCCTGTTTGTTTATTGATAGAGAGCATATTGTGTGTGTGTGGAGAGCTAGATTTCATCGGGCCTGTGAGCATTATGTCGGCACAAAGGCGCAGGGAACGAGAAGATATGTGTTGAAACAACCAAGGGGTTGAGATCCAGCTGTCTCAACAGAGGCTTTTCCACTTAACTGTGCACCCATGTGTAAACTGCACTGTCAATTCCGAGCTGGCGTGAACCGGGGAAGACATTCTGAAGAGACAGCCAGTGGCCACGTCTACACTTGGAGCTCCATGCGTCCTGTATATGAATAGAAGAACACACACATAGTGTAAACTATACTCTCGAAAACCATCAAAGAACCCACACACCAGACCCCGAAGTCTATGAAAACAAAAAGCATCTGACTCTACCAGACTGCTGCTTCTAAGAACTTTTCCTACTCAACGCCCTCGTCAGGATGCAACAGTCCGACGCATTTCTTGATTGTAATATTTGAGATACATGTAAAAAATACATATGAACGACAGGAAAAATGGAACAAGTGAGCCTTTTCTGAATCGCCTCCAGCAAGTGTTTGATTGCTGGACGCTGCGCGTATACCATTATTAAAGGGGAAGGGAAAGAATGAGGTCATAGACACGAACGGCTGCGGGTTCGACAGGCAAGCGCAAGGAGAAAAACCAATGGAAAAGATGAAAAAGCGGAGAAAAGAAGACGAGATGAGCCAGAGGCACATGAAAGGACGGTGGGTTTAGGTTGATGGAGGAGAGGAGTTAAAGGAGAGTTAGCGTCTTTGATGGGCGCTGGGACCTGAAGTGATGCTTTATATTGTGAGCATGTGGAGAAGCATGCAAAAGGCATTTAAGAAAGATATTTTTAACTTTATTTTGTTAAATAGTGTGAAAATAAAGACCTTTTCTATAAGTTACATCAATCTAAAGAGGCATTTTTGATCTTTTTCTCAAAGTATTTTGAGGAAGGAGGCAACAGTTTTAGTTTATCTCAGAGTCATACCAACACTAATGAGTTTGTAGAACTTTGTAATCCTGTTGATCGGATCAACAGGGCTGAGAAAAAAAAACGTGGAAAATATCTGCTCATGAGGTGGCGTTTGAAGGTTTTCCACAAGTTTTGCTAATCTGGGAACAAAATTTCTATTCTGCAGCAGCAAATCTGTGAAAAGCGCCACCACGATTAGAGTCCGAGCACATGCTGTTGCATTGCTCCAGTATGTCCACTTATATATTTATGAGTATATAAAGTATATTGACTGTGAACGCAGATATTAATGGGCTTAAATTGAAAAAAAACAACAACTGTGGGAGCAAATCCCACCAGGTGGGAAGATTTTTCATGAAAAATGTGATAAAATTACAATTTTATAGATGCAGAAATGAGGAATGTTGTTTGCACAACTTGGCGTGATTTTAACAAACACATTTCGGAGCCTTTTTTCACACAGGAGAAAAGGACTGAGCAGAAAGGGTAAACGTCCTTAAAGGGAGTGCCACTTCCTACTGGCCCAATTCTCCATTCTGTCATTGAAAAGTTATTTTTATAAGAGGCCACAGGAAGTCAAAATCCACATATTTACCAAGCTGGAAGAGCACTGCAGCGCCTGTGTCCCAGCAAACCTGGATGGGGACGTAAAAAGTAGGGATGGGAGTGTTACCAAGGAGGTCAATTATTATGTTCATCATGAGTGTTTGTGCATGCTTTGAAGACTTCCTCTCGCCCTAAACCCCACCATTTGAGTCTGCCGGCCAGGGGAATTCCTGGCAGAGTGATTTTTGAGACTACAGGACTGAATCACATTGCCAGGGATTTCCAATGGCTGCCACGAATAAAACAGCGAGTCTTCTCACGCACGCACTTGCCTCTTTGCTAAGTCACACCTTTCCCATTTGCATATTTACACACAAACACACCCTATTCTCTTTGTGTCACCAACCGATGCGCGTTTAAGCCTGGCTGTGCGGCAGCAGGACTTAGCCCACATGTGAACAGTGAGTGTATGCCATGTTCACAGTGGTTAAGTTCTGCCGCCACAGGGCTGCAGCCGTCATGGGGGAGAGGAAAGGTCAGCGGAGGGCTAGGCAGCAGCTAATATAGGGATCCCCAGAACCCCCAAATGATCAAAAAAACTCAACCTTTGACTTTAAATAGCTTCTGTATCTTTTTGTGTTTTGAAAAATTGAGAAACTGTGAGTGATACAGCTTACATACAGTCACTATGACTTATAGCATAAATAACAGTACAATGTTGTTAATGAAGAGGCAAGAGTGAGCTGTCTCCAGCGGTCTCTGATTTTCTAAACTTAGTCACACACTTTGTCATTTCTAAATTAACAGCACATGTTTGAGGGCTCTGATTCACTAGAAGACTCACCGCAGTGTTGTTGTACAGTGGAAAGGGGGGATTTATAGGAAAAGGTGTCACAGTCTTTGGGTTTTGGAAAAAAAAAAATATTGGATTAGCTGGATTTCTGGAATCAGGAGGATCTGTGAAATGTCAGCCGCCTCATTACAGGAGC
>NW_023417141.1:9384-11411 GCF_002922805.2 Oryzias melastigma | reverse complement strand
TTTTTTTTTTTTTTTTTTGTGCAGCTGGCAACCAGTTCTACTCACAACCAACAGAGGCTTTACATGTGTGTTTGGTTTTGACCTGTGTTTACGCTTCCACCTGTTCATTTCTGCGAGCATCCATGTGTGTGTGAGTGTGTGTCACCTCTGCCCCCTCCTCACCTCCTGCTGGGTCGGTCTCCTGTGCCTGCTGTGCTGATAATCAGTGTGTGACGTCGGCTGGCTCAGTTCAGCAGGAACAGGGGACTGTTCTCATCTCCTTACAAATCCACTTTTATAACCCCAGAAAAGAATGTACAGATTGGATTTAAGAGCCTTTTTATATTTGTTTATAAGCTTTTATTACACATATGGCAAGCTATAGCAAAAATTGTTGATTTGTTTGATCTGCAAAATTGTAATTTGTGTTTTCTCTATTTTTGTGGTTCCTTAAAATGTGCATATTTTAAAAAAGCATAAAAAATGTAAATAAATATACATGCTTATATTCTGTCTACTTTTAAGTACTGTGGCTTTGTGTATATTAAAGTTAATAAAAAAACATTAAAAAATCAGAAAATGTGTGGTCTTTTGTGTGTCTTTTGAAGGAATTCATTTTTTTGCTCTAATCTTTCTTAAAGTAAAGAACATGACTGCTAAATTTTAATTTTAAGAAAGTAAAAAAAGGCCCTTATTTTAAGAAAAATTTACTAATCAATTAAGTTTTTCAAAAACAAAATAATAACATGTCTAATTAACTAGAATTTTTTTATTAAAATAAATAAAAATAAAAATTCTTATCCCATTGGCTGCCTTTTTTTCATTAAAAATAAAAAAAAATCTGCTATTGGGTAAGAATTTCTGGCCTATTCCTAAAGGGTCTGTTTTTGCAGTGAAGAACGCGGTCTGTTTGCGGCAGAAAACCAGCAACCTGCTGATGTAAGAGCTGCTGCAGGTGGCTGTTAGGTCACATCGGCCACTTAGATAGCCTCATTCCAAAGAGCTTGTTACTCAACATGACCCTTTTACTTTCTAATAGAACGGCACATTCTGGCACGCTTCCCGCGCATTTGAATGTCTTTGTGAGCCATAAAGTTCAAAGGTGCAAACGTTAACAAACTGCCGGGCGGTGATCAAGTTTCCTCTGTTATGAAAGAACACTGACAAAAGCTGAACAAAATGAACAAAAGTACAAAATACAATAATACAAAATATGAAAAGAATGTTTATTTACAAATACAATATAGACTAAATCTGATTTTTAAAAATATAAATATTTGGTTCAAGTATTAGTTCAAAAATGAGTAATTAGTTTAAGCAAGTTTTATTAGAAGTAATTTTACTTTTTTCGTCACATTTCAAGAAGATAAGTACAAAATCATAAATAGAAAAGATTTAGTAAAAACAAAATATGTAAAGGTTGTATTTAGTTGAGGGCTTTTAAAAGGTCAAATGTTTATGTTTAATATTCTTGCATCAACTTTTTTCCTCTATTTTTAGTCATTTTGTGTATTAACCAGAAAGTTAAAAATAACAAAAGTATCAAAGTTCTTTATTTGGTAATATTATTAAAATAAATATTAGTAGCCATACAACAACAGTTTTCTATCCTCAGATTACATAAGAAGTTCGATATCATCTGGATTGCTTTACCTGTCTGA
Source organism: Oryzias melastigma (assembly GCF_002922805.2). Classification (NCBI taxonomy): domain Eukaryota; kingdom Metazoa; phylum Chordata; class Actinopteri; order Beloniformes; family Adrianichthyidae; genus Oryzias; species Oryzias melastigma. Next base: position 9,771 of record NW_023417141.1, on the reverse strand, counting down.
AATTATTTATTTTATATGTGAAATTTACTTTTTAATTATTTAAAAAGTTCATAAAATTTGCTTATTATAAGAGAAGTTTATCTTACAAAATAACACCAATATCTCAAAACAGTGAAGAAATCTCAAATTTTGTATAGCAACAATTTTGTATACTTACTGGAACAGAAAAATGCCAAAAAATATCTAAAATTTAAATCAAAGTTGAGATAAACTCAATTTCCTATGAATAAAAACAAACTTTTGCAGGAGCAGTTGAATTATGCTTGCAAATTGAATATAGTTTTACATTTTTTATATTTGCTTGTAATTTAGTTTGAAAAGGCCTTAATTGATTTTTTTAAGTAGTAATTGGAAAAAATTACGAGGTAAAATAAAGTTTTTCCTTGA
>NW_023417141.1:0-8779 GCF_002922805.2 Oryzias melastigma | reverse complement strand
AAAGTTAATCAAATTTGCTTATTATTACAGAAGTTTATATTACAAAAAACACCAATATCTTAAAACAGAGAAAAAAATCTCAAATTTCGTACAGTAACAATTTTGTATACTTACTGGAACAGAAAAACGCCAAAAATATCTAAAATTTAAATCAAAGTTAAGATAAACTCAATTTCCTATGAATAAAGACACATTTTTGCAGGAGCAGTTAATTTATACTTGCAAATTGAATATAAATAATTTTACTTTTTTATTTGCTTGCATTTTAGTTTGAAAAGGCCTTAATTGAATTTTTTTAAGTAGTAATTGGAAAAAAATTATGAGGTAAAATTAAGTTTTTTCTTGATTTTTTTGGCATTTATAAATGTACACGATGCTTGCAAAATAGACTTTCCTGAATGAGTCTATCACCTCTCTGTTGTCAAAATGAGTAATTCCAATTTTAAATGATCAGACAGATTTTGTTTTAATCATCATTTCTGCTCTATTTCGTGCCACTTTATGCAAAAATTACACTCATAAGTTACAGAACAGCCCACCGAGTGTTTCGGTTTTGCAAATTTCGACGAAAAAATCGAAACACAGACAGATTCCATCCGGATGTCTGCCTTCGTTGAGCGGTTGCTATGGCGACAGAGACGCAAGTCCGTCATCAGCCTCAGCCAGCTGCGTCAGAGGAGGAGACGGCGGTTCCTGTTTCTGAGAAAGCAGCGCGCGCGCGCGCGAGGTGTGGAGCTCGTCCGCCTCTTAGCCTACTTCTCTCCATTAACCGCAGCCCTCCTGTACGTTTACGGCTCCATTGTTTGCCGCGCATATCGCGGTGTTTATCTTTCCGCGGCAGCCGCGCCGCTCCTCGCTCTGCAAATCCTCACTCGTCACGCCCACGCGCTCCACTCCCTCACCTGTCTCTACCTCTGCGCGCCACGGTTACAGTTACCATGGCGACACAACAGGTAAACAAGGGTGGAGATAAGGCGGAGTGATGCGACAGGCTGTCCTGTGCAGCAGCGATTAGTTACCAAGTCAAAAAAATAAATAAAATAAATTAATTAAATTGACTGGGAAAAAAATGGATGTCTATCTAAAAAAATCTACAACACATCTACTTTTAGCCTTCTAATTTTGGGTTACTTTCAGATGTAAGTGCTTTTTAAATAAATATATAAATATATATACTGGAATTTAAGATCTATCCATTATTCTTCAGAACCCCTGAATCACTTTTGGGGTCACAGGTTCGTTGTAGTTGCAAGTATAACCTAATCAGGTCACCCGATGGTCACAGAGCCACACAGGAGTGATTTACAGACAGCAGTTAACATATGAAACATGTTACTCACCTGTGGGAGGAAGCGGGAGAAAATCCACTCCTCTAGAGAACACGCAAACTGCACACAGAAAGGTCCCAGCCGGCTTTGAATCAGGTTCTTCTTGCTGTAAGGAGAAAATGCTAACTACTAGGTCACCCGGTGCCTTTTTACTCACAGAAAAACTAGTCATCACGAAGTTCTACATTCCATTTCTACTGACTTGTACCTGGGGTTGAAGATCCCAGAAACTTAGGGGAAAAGTGGACACCAATGTTGTCCTGCTTCTATTTGATAGTAATGCATATCTATAGCTGTAAACTTTGAAATAGCCTCGATTTAGAGATCTAATAGGTGTGTCATTTCTGTGACTAAAACAGAGCCAGGATGTTGGAATGGCCCTTCTCAGCCACCGTAGGTCTACAGAGCTGACCAGTGGTATGAAACCCCTGTGTGTAATCCTCAGAAAGATTGACACAAGAATTGGAGGATATTTTACATCATATTTCTAATAATCCCACATACAAAATTACAAAAATATGTAGTTTCTAACTAAATGTACTTGTTTCTAGAAAAAATCTACAAAAACTAAGAGAAAAGAATGTTTGAAAAAAGTTTAAAAAATTCCAAATAAGTTCATAGTACCTCCTAAAATGCATTTTTTTCTCTTGTGTAATCCCCAAATGTTCAAATTAAATCCTAAATAAAACAATTAATATTATTTATTTATTTTTTTGCTATTAAAAATAGTTTTATTGCCCATTATTAATGAATATGAAGCAATAAAAAAACATCAGAAAAATTCAGATTTATTTTTCAGGTGAATATTAGCCTTGGAACGATCGTTTATAATGGAAACCAACATAAATATGTCATATACAGAGATCCGTCTGCTGTGTGATTCTCTTCTTCCATTCCCCTCCCATCTACCCCGCCCTGCAGCTGTGCAGCAGGTCAGCGCCTCCCCACCTCCTCCCAGTCTAGCTGCTGGGTTCTCACCATAAAAAGCTGCCAATCCGGCTGGGAGAAGACATAATTGCCATTATGACTGCTGCAGGCCAGCACATCACAGAGAGCGCTGATTGTTCCAGGGAGGAGGGGAGGAGAGGGGGACACTGTCTGCACTGTGCAGGCGCCACTCAATATTATCCTAGCATGACTACAGCTCATCCACATGCAACGTTTTCCTCCCACTCCGTCTTTCTGTAATCTGCCAGTCGTGCATGACGCAAACATCCATTTCTATAGGGCTAAAAATCCACAACGTAAAGATAAATCATTTTCTCTGTCAAGCTCTGAGTAAACATTGTGCAGAGCAGCGATCAGCAGGTACAGATGGAAGGGTCGGGGTTTGTAGTGGCAGAAACAGACATTTCTTTAGGAAACAAAGAGTTTTCCACAACCCTAAAAGTTTTAAAGCAGAAAAAAGGCCAGACTAAAACCATAAAAACGTGTAAACTGTGACAAACTTTAGGAAATTGCTGCACAGAGAAAAGTCAGTCATCATGAATGGATTACTCGGTAGGTTGTGTTGCGTGTTAGAGGAGCGAGCTGAAACTCCTACCTACGCATGTTGCCCTCTAGTTGGGCTTTTGAGAACTTTGCATATGAGCAAGCACTAACCACATGCAAACGGCGTGCTGCTCTCGCGTGACCCTCCTAAGAACGGAGAGGTTGATCTCTAAAAGAGCGTGAGGGTGATCTGAAGGGGATCCACCAACAAACTTTGAACTCCCAAGTTCACTTTTGTTTAAAAAAAGCAGCATTTTCTGTATATATGAGGGTGTTTCCCCTCTCTGTGACTCTTAAAAGCCCCCCCAAAATGTCCAGTGTCTCAAACTTATGTAAATGTAAAGTTTTACATTTTCTTGTTATCCATGAATAGTTTCAATGGACAAAAACACTTTTCCATAAAACATTAATGTCAGATTATGACGGTCCAGAAAGTGATTTTTTTTTAATACTACATGTGGCCCTGCGTTCATGGCTGCTCCTGTTGGTAAATGTGAGTTTATGTAAAAGGAAAATGACAAAAAAAGATATTTTATTTATAGTTTAAGAGAAAAAAGATCAGAAAAATTCTGTCTTTAAGCATGCAAACTGTTTTTACAGAAAATACTGTTTTAATTGAATCATTTCTATAAATATTCTCAAGAAAAATCATCTTTACATGAAGAAGTTTTGAAGTACAACTATTATATTTACTTAATTTTGGTTAAGGGGATTCATAAATTATTCTAATTAGAAATTAAATTTTAAACTTTCAGTTTGCTTGTAATTTAAGCTCCTGAAGCATCAGCTTTCAGATGCAAGTGAGGCAAAAAGTTAGGATTTAAAATGCAACAAATTAAGGCTTTTATTGTGAAAAAGACAAATATAGTCAACCAATCATTATGTCGGTACATTTAAATATTAAAAAAGATGGATAATGGTATATTTGTACGTTTAAAGCAAAAATAAGACATTTTTAACCTAAATCCTAAAAGTAAACACCTAAATTTAAATTTATTATAAAACTCAAGAGACATAGGGATTAAATGTGTGATCTCATTAATTATTCTTTCTGTTGTTCTGCTGATGTTTAAGAAGCAGATTATTTTTAAGAAAAAGATGATATTATATATTTTAAAACAGCAGCTGTCTCATTAGTTGCTAAAACTTTTACAGTTTCTGGGTAAAAGAAAATTGTGTTACAACAATTCAGACTCTTTTCATTTTATTTTTTAAATCCTTTTTGAAAGCATTGTTGCAGCATTCTTAAAATAGTAAAAAAAACCATCTTAGATTCCAAGTCAATTAAACATTTTATTTTACTAACTTTTCACATGAAAAGCCTTTTTATTTACTTACTTACAGCTGTACTTTTATGCCTAAAAACATGCAAAATGTAACAAGAATTTTCTAAAAATATATATAAAAATAAAAGGTGATGCTTGCATCTAAAAAAAAAGTTAAATCAAATGTCAGGATCAATACCAAAAAGAACTCTGAATGTCTGACAGGATCTTTCTTTTTTTAACCTGCATGGAAATCCAGCAAACAGAAAATAAATGATAAAAAGGTCACCTAGTTATTTATTTATAACCAATTAAACTTCACACCTAATGCTGTGTGCAAAGCAGGGTTGCAAAAGGCTTTCAAAGTCTTTTCAAGGTCCAAAGAGTGACTTTTTTCAATGAAAAGAATTGTTAAATGCATAAATTAAATTGGAGAAAAAAAAACATTTAAAGAAAACCACCTCTAATCTGCTTTCTTTTCAGCGGTCAGCTTCTTGAAGTGGAGAGCGAAGGTCTCGGCCACGATCAGAGGAAACACCAAAGAGGCATCTGCGTACACCTGACGAGCCACACAAGAGAGATGTGATGAGAATCTAAAAACCCATTCAAGGGTCTTCCAGAGACTGATTACTGAGGGGAAATGGCACCATCTTGTGGCCAAAACAGGAATTACAGTGAGGTGAAAAGAAAAAGGAGCATAAAGATCTCAACAAACATTCACCAAACTTTAAGCATATTAATGCAAAAATAAATATTATGTTGAGCACAAATATCAAAAACCCTCATCTCACACCTTCACAGGTTTGGCATCCGCTCTGATCTTGCCCCATGATATGGCTTCATCAGGTCGAGCCCCAGAGTCAGAGCCGTCAAACTCCTGGCCGGTGTTCACGTACACCGCAAAGTCTGCTCCATTCCTCTAGAGTGGATCCACAAAGAGAGAATTCATTTAGCTTCATTAAAGTAGATCTGGATAAGAAAACTACTTTAGCACTCTTTCTTTAATTAGAAAAGGTACATCTGAAATTAAAAAATCCATTTATCTCTGAAGAAAAATGTCTTGAATTGAATGTTTTTATCGTCAGCATGTTCACTCAGTATGCAGGAAATACCATACCATATTTTTAAAGGACATAAGAGAACAGATATAGTTAATCTCTTCATTTTTTTAATTTTTTTTTTTATGTTTTCCTAGTGTGAAGTGGTATGTAAATGTAGAAACAAAAGATTCAATTACCATAAGATTTGCATTGGCTATATGATGCTTCACCAGCCCTCCTCCCAGGATGATCATTCCGGTCTTCTTAGCAAAAACTGCCAGACTGTTCAACCTGCGAATATCTGCAACAAACACCACAATCGTGAGGTAACTAAACACATTCATCTCACTATATGAAAGTGATTTTACCTTCTACAATGTCCAAAACCAGGCCAGGGTTTTTAAATGAGTGAAAGTAAATCATGTCTCCCAGAGAGCCATCGGTGAGAGCAGGGCTGAACACTGGGATGTTATTCTGAAACAAACACAAAAAATTAAAATGAGGACAAATTCTAACTTTAAAAAAGGCAATACATCAAAGCAAATAAATAATTTAAGCTACCGATTTATCTTAAATGATGCAAAACTAACCTTATAGGCCCAGTAATACACAGAGTCAGTATTATTGATCTCTTTGCCCAGTCGATGGATCATTTTGGAGGGAGTCCAACGCACACCCTGGAGGTAAAAAGGGAATTTCCACATGTAAATCTTTTTAAAAAGTGACAGTAAAAGCATCAATGTTGTTCCAAACTTTACTCAAAAGCAAACTCTCACCTCTGTGTTCTGCTCCAGCAGCATCTGGTCCAGAATGGGCATCAGCCAGTCTTCAAATTTACAGTAGTTATCATTAGGAACCAGCAGATTCCCAATTCTATAGTCATGGCAGATGAAGGAGAATTTAAAATTAACTAATCTATTTTGAAGGTTTAGTGTAACAACAGCACCCAAAGGAGCACTTGTTGAGTTGGGCAGAGTGAACATTTTTACCATTTAAAATCTTATGAGTGATGTCAAATTAGCACATATAAGTCTATGATACAAACCTGTTGATTCCTTTCAGCCGGAGATCTTTCCCTGGCAAACTAAAGTCTCCTAAGTAGGTGTGAGCCAGACATTTAATCAAATCCTCCTCGATGCCTCCAGCTGTGGTTACAATCACATCCACCTGAAGCAAAGCCAAAGAATACAATAAATGCTCTGGGTGTCTGTTAGTGTTGACGGATTTGGACAAATATGACACTTTGTACCATTTTGTGCTCTGCCAGATAGCGGATACTTTCTCTCACTCCAGAGCTGATGAGATTGGAGGTGTAACCCAGAAAAATAGTGCAACCAGAGTGTTGTTGTAACTCGTTCCCTTCATCTGGTTCCACTGGCTCGAGGCGCTTCTCAATCTGTGGGTGTTAAAAAGTTCATAAAAGCTTCTGCGGCATACATTTAATCAAAATAATATCACAATGCAAAATAAATACGATCTAAAGTTTGAAGTGAAGTACAGTGTAGTAATGTAGGTCTGCAGAAATATACAGACGATACAAACTCTCACTATGCCTGTGAACGGTGAATTAACTCTTATTCCACCCATCAGCTCTCATACCATGTGGTTGATCTCTTGTATGGCTAAGCTTAGACTGCTGGCCTGAAAGCCTGTGGTGAGGTAGGACTTCAGCACCGCCTGGAGATCGACTCCCTGGTTGAAGTCATAGCCTCTGATTTTCGGCATGTCCTCGGGGAGGTCATGGCTGGGCTTCAGGACAGCCTCCATGGCTACAGAAGGGGCGTGGTCTGACATGGTTTCTGTAAAAGAAAGAAAAAAATCTACAGCAATAATAAAAATTGTCATTATGTGCAAGTTTGATTATTCAAAAAATAAATATACATAAAAACTGAAAAATGTATAAACCACAGGAAAAAAAAATCTAGTAAATGACCCCTTCCTGCTATCCTCCTAGCATACTACAAAGACAAACTTGATGCACTATTTTATGATGACTTATCAAATTTAATTTCACACATTTAAAGGTGACAAAAGGTCGTGAAACTGGAAAACATAGTTACTATAAATAAAATCGGTTGTTCTATCATAACATGAACCACATTGATTTAAAAAATGTAAATGAAACTAAATAAAAACAGAAAAATGTGAAAACAGTTACCCAAGACATGCTAGCTAAAAGAGTGTAAAGACTCTTCTAAACATAGTAAAAGATGAAAATAAATACGTAAAAACTAAAACCATACCTGTTGCTAAAACGAGACTACCTTATAACACGATTTAGGGGCCCAGTGACAGTTAATGAGCACTGCAGCAGAGATGAAACATACCCAGTAAACATCGAATGGGCAACATGTAGCATTTAGCTAGCTAGCTACGGAAAGCGTGGCGGTACAAACGACGCCAATCGCACAAACCATTCTTCGTTGTTTAAGCTTTCAATCTTCAACGTATTGGTATTATTATTATCATCTTGGTATTTTCTTTTAAATATAAACATAAAATATACAAATATTTTACATATATGTATTTTTTTTTTACTTTTGTTAAAAGTTATTGTAATTATTAAATTACGAATCGACTATAGAGTTAAACAATCTGTTGGAAAAATGTTTTTCTTTTGCATGAATTAAATATACATTACTAATAATTATATTTTTGAAAAGTAAAAAAACTCCAGAAAGTTTGATTGAAGCACAACATAACAGGTGGTGAATATAACTGTGTTCTTGTTATTACATAACTATTGATTTTTTTAAGTAGTTTTAATTTCTTTTATTAATAGTTTTAATTAAATGGATGTATATCCGGATATATGTATGGGTTTTTTTAACCTTTTTTATTAATATTATTATTATTATTTAATGTTAAAATGAAAATAAACTTCTGTTCAATTGCGTACCTTTTGAAGAAAACCATTTATTCCCGTTTTTCATCATCTATGCTTGTGAAGTATTTGTGTGATGTTGCTGACATTTCGGCTGTTTTTCAAAACTGGCAGGGTTGACCTTCTCCTATCACAGGGTCTTTGAACTGCCCACAACTGTGAATAAAAAAGGGGCACAGGTCAGATCACAGAGCCAGGAGCCTCTCTGAGCAAAGTGTCCACGACAGGAGCTCACTTTGGGTCAGCTTAAAAGCTGCTCCTGCATCCTTCTCCTGCAGATGTTTGTGAGACTGTTGAAATAGCAGAACTCTTAAGGGATGTCAGGAAAAACACCCAGCAGCAGCAGCAGTGTTATTCAGGCACAAAAGTTGGTGGACCAACTTCGACTGGAGGCAAGCATGGAGAGATTTAAGGTATGTGAAAACTTCTTGCTTATATATTCATTTTACATCAGCATTTTTGGACATCAGCTTTAAAAAACAAAACCAAAGAAACCAATAAGGAACAATTTGTTTATTTTGTGTCTGTTGAATTATGTCTTTTTTTTAAGCAGATCTCCTTGACTGCAGCAGACCTGGTCCAGTACTGTCAAGAGCACCGGTGCAGCGACCCTTTGCTCGTGGGCATAGCTGCCTCTGCCAACCCCTTCAAAGAAAAGAAAACCTGCATGCTGCTTTGAAGACCAAAGAGCTGATGATAACCAAAGAATAACAGATGTCTATGGTCAAAAAGTCCTCAAAGTTTACTACAAGATACGTGTTTTTTTTTTTT